>NC_059208.1:65753174-65850674 GCF_020615455.1 Coregonus clupeaformis | reverse complement strand
TTTTACTCTAGAGAATAGCCCAGGTAGTCTTCAAAAAGTTCTGACAAAATTTTTTATTTGTTTCCATAGCTACAATATCACTGTCTGTCTGTCTCTGTGTGTGTGTCTCTCTCTCTCTCTCTGTCCGTCCATCCGTCCGTCAGGTGAGGACATCAGTCTGTCTGTGTCCCAGGTGCTGAGCTGTAGACACTTCTGTAACAAGATGTGGCAGACAGTGAGATTCACACTGGGTGTACTGGAGGACAGAGGGGCTGAACTGGGAACCCTGGCACAGGTAAACTGTACTGGAACACCAGCAGACATTTTCACTTAGTCATGAATTAATGTCAATGGGAGACTAAGGGAAAATGTGAATGTGGATGTTTGGATTCGCCCCATAATGATCACAGATTTTTTTCGTTTTTTCAATTCCAATGATTAGTTAGGTTTCCCTCCAGTAGTCGAGGTGGCCCCCATGCACTTACCACAAATTACTCGCTATTGGCCGACGGATTTTCATGCACATTTTCTAAAGTCCGCTTAAAAACAGTGTGCGCATTTTCCCAGCAGAGACGTGTTTCCATTTAAATTGATTTGTTGCAGATAAAAGGCTGTGCGTAAAGAAGTAAAGTCGCTCTGGATAAGAGCGTCTGCTAAATGACTAAAATGTAAAATGTAAAGCACAAAAAAATAACTTGAATTCATGTACCGAATAATAAATACAAGTTAAATGGCTTTCCATCGAACGTTTTACTCTTCTGATCATTTTGTTCCAAAGCACTCACGTCTTGGCACGTGCGCTCTAGCCAAACAGCTCGCAGATACAGGCTACCAACATGATGAGATTATTATGGACAAAATATTAATTTTACTGTCAAAAGGCAGGCAAGCATCGATCATCATGTCACCTGAATAAGAATCAGCAAGTTCATCATAACTTATTTCATCTGTAGCCTAATAAACTGCATGCTCTCCCGAGTCGTAGTGGGAGGACCACACAACATGTCATCGTGCGACTCCAAGTTTACTTAGATATGATGGTTGTTATATCAATATTTGCGCATGAACGCGTTTCCACCGCCATTTCTTGCATTGTTAATTATACAGACGCAAAAAGATCCAACCTTGTCTAGTGCATTTTGTTTTGTTGACATTTGGAAAGTGTATTAATGTTCTGTTTCCATCAGGCCTGTTATCAGACATCTATCAGACATCTATCAGTCCTTTACTGGCTTTATAAGGTGGGATGGAAACCTAGTTATTGCTGGAAATATTGATTGTAAATATGACTCTCTGTCTGTCTCTCTTTCTCTCTCTCTCTCTCTCTCCTCTCTCTCTCTCTCTCTCTCTCTCTCTCTCTCTCTCTCTCTCTCTCTCTCTCTCTCTCTCTCTCTCTCTCTCTCTCTCTCTCTCTCTCTCTCTCTCTCTCTCTCTCTCTCTCTCTCTCTCTCTCTCTCTCTCTCTCTCTCTCCCTCTCTCTGTCGCTCCCTCCCTCCCTCCCTCTCTGTCTCTCTGTCTGTCTCTGTCTCTGTCCAGACCTCTCCTCTGAACAGTATGGACCAGTGGGTGTGTTCCAGGCTCTACAGCACAGTGCTCCAGTGTGAGCGGGGCTTTGAGAGATACGAGCTCCATTCTGTTACTGCTGCCCTGCACTCCTTCTGGCTGCACAGCCTCTGTGACATCTACCTGGTGAGGAGAATCTGTCATGGGCCGTAGTTTAGTAATGGACATCTACAGTTGAAGTCGGAAGTTTACATACACCTTAGACAAATACATTTACAACTCAGTTTTTCCACAATTCCTGACATTTAATCCTAGTAAATATTCCCTGTCTTAGGTCAGTTAGGATCACCACTTTATTTTAAGAATGTGAAATGTCAGAATAATAGTAGAGAGTGATTTATTTCAGCTTTTATTTATTTCATCACATTCCCAGTGGGTCAGAAGTTTACATACACTCAATTAGTATTTGGTAGCATTGCCTTTAAATTGTTTAACTTGGGTCAAACGTTTTGGGTAGCCTTCCACAACCTTCCCACAATAAGTTGGGTGAATTTTGTCCCATTCCTCCTGACAGAGCTGGTGTAACTGAGTCAGGTTTGTAGGCCTCCTTGCTCGCACACGCTTTTTCAGTTCTGCCCAAACATTTTCTATAGGATTTTGGTCAGGACTTTGTTGTCCTTACGCCATTTTGGCACAACTTTGGAAGTATGCTTGGGGTCATTGTCCATTTGGAAGACCCATTTGCGACCAAGCTTTAACTTCCTGACTGATGTCTTGATGTTGCTTCAATATATCCACATCATTTTCCTTCCTTATGATGCCATCTATTTTGTGAAGTGCACCAGTCCCTCCTGCAGAAAAGCACCCCCACAGCATGATGCTGCCACCCCCGTGCTTCACGGTTGGGATGGTGTTCTTCGGCTTGCAAGCAACCCCCTTTTTCCTCCAAACATAACGATGGTCTTTATGGCCAAACAGTTCTATTTTTGTTTCATCAGACCAGAGGACATTTCTCCAAAAAGTACGATCTTTGTCCCCATGTGCAGTTGCAAACCGTAGTCTGGCTTTTTCATGGCGGTTTTGGAGCAGTGGCTTCTTCCTTGCTGAGCGGACTTTCAGGTTATGTCGATATAGGACTCGTTTTACTGTGGATATAGATACTTTTGTACCTGTTTCCTTCAGCATCTTCACAAGGTCCTTTGCTGTTGTTCTGGGATTGATTTGCACTTTTCGCACCAAAGTACGTTAATCTCTAGGAGACAGAACGGGTCTCCTTCCTGAGCGGTATGACGGCTGCGTGGTTCCATGGTGTTTATACTTGCGTACTATTGTTTGTACAGCTGAACGTGGTACCTTCAGGCGTTTGGAAATTGCTCCCAAGGATGAACCAGACTTGTGGAGGTCTACAATTTTTTTTTCTGAGGTCTTGGCTGATTTCTTTTGATTTTCCCATGATGTCAAGCAAAGAGGCACTGAGTTTGATGGTAGGCCTTGAAATACATCCACAGGTACACCTCCAATTGACTCAAATGATGTCAATTAGCCTATCAGAAGCTTCTAAAGCCATGACATCATTTTCTGGAATTTTCCAAGCTGTTTAAAGGCACAGTCAACTTTGTGTATGTAAACTTCTGACCCACTGGAATTGTGATACAGTGAATTATAAGTGAAATAATCTGTCTGTAAACAATTGTTGGAAAAATGACTTGTGTCATGCACAAAGTAGATGTCCTAACCGACTTGCCAAAACTATAGTTTGTTAACAAGAAGTTTGTGGAGTGGTTGAAAAACGAGTTTTAATGACTCCAACCTAAGCGTATGTAAACTTCCGACTTCAACTGTATGACTGAGGAGAAACTCTGTCTTCTCTCTCTCTCTAACTGGGTCTTTCCCCTATCTCTACAACTCTCTCTATTTAACTCCCTCTCCCTCTCTCTCTTCCTCTGTCTCTCTCTGTCTCTCTCTCTCTCTCTCTCTCTCCACCCCCTCCCCCTCCCCCTTCTCTCTCTGGGCGGTGTAGGAGTGCATCAAGCCAGTGCTGAGCCAGCAGGACTCTGGAGCCGGGGCTTTGGGCCAGATCGACACAGTGCACACTGGGAGAGGCAGCCAGAGAGAGAGCCAGATGGTCAGGGTTGTCCTCTACCACTGTGTGTCTGTCTCTCTGGCCCTGCTCTCTCCCTTCATGCCGTTCCTCACTGAGGAGCTCTGGCAGAGGCTCCACCTTCTCAGGGGAGAGGGTGGTGATGGCGCCATGGCTAGCTTGTGTCTGCAGCCATACCCACAGTCTGCACAACTGGTAAGAGAGTAGTAGTCAGTTGCACAACTGAATGCATTCAACTGAAATGTGTAGTAGTAGATAATAATACACACACACACACACACACACACACACACACTCTATACCCATTATGTCCATACTGGTGTGAGGTTTATAGCACTTGTATAGCTATAAAACTACTGACTAGAAAGCTATAGACTTAATGAAACCCTATTGGCTATAGAGCTGTCAGGATCATTACAAACTTATGAGGCTTGGACACTCTTGGAAAACAAGGTGCTATCTAGAACCTAAAAGGGTTCTTCGGCTGTCCCCATAGGATAAGCCTTTGAAGAACTGTTTTTTTGGTTCCAGGTAGAACCCTTTTGGGTTCAATGTAGAACCCTTTCCACAGAGGGTTCTACATGGAATCAAAAAGGGTTCTACCTGGAACAAAAAAAGGGTTATCCTATGGGGACAGTTGGAGAAACCTTCGGAACCCTTTTTCTAAGAGTGTACTATGGTAATGTCATTAGTGCTGAGAAACTAATAGTCAGTCTGTGTTTTTGGTTTCTCTCCTTCCTTGTTTTGTTTGTTTTACCTCTTTCTCTCTCTCTCTCCTCTATCTCTTTTCCTCTTTACGACTCTTCTTTCTTTTGTTATTTCTGCTCAACTTCCTGCCAGGCACACTGGCACTTCCCCCAGGAGGAAGCAGACTTCACTCTGGTCCAGGAAGTGGTGAGGGTAGCCAGGTCCCTCAGGGCCCAGTGTGGCATGACCAAGGAGAAGCCTGACAGTAAGTCACTGTCACAACTCAACTGGATTGATAAATGCTATGTCTATTAGCTGGATGATAAATGCTATGTCTATTAGCTGGATAGATACATGCTATGTCTATTAGCTGGATAGACACATGCTATGTCTATTAGCTGGATAGACACATGCTATGTCTATTAGCTGGATAGATAACTGCTATGTCTATTAGCTGGATAGATAAATGCTATGTCTATTAGCTGCATAGATACATGCTATGTCTATTAGCTGGATAGATAAATGATATGTCTATTAGCTGGATAGATACATGCTATGTCTATTAGCTGCATAGATACATGCTATGTATATTAGCTGGATAGACACATGCTATGTCTATTAGCTGGATAGATAACTGCTATGTCTATTAGCTGGATAGATACATGCTATGTCTATTAGCTGGATAGATACATGCTATGTCTATTAGCTGGATAGATACATGCTATGTCTATTAGCTGGATAGATAACTGCTATGTCTATTATCTGGATGATAACTGCTATGTCTATTAGCTGGATAGATACATGCTATGTCTATTAGCTGGATAGACACATGCTATGTCTATTAGCTGGATAGATACATGCTATGTCTATTAGCTGGATAGATACATGCTATGTCTATTAGCTGGATAGACACATGCTATGTCTATTAGCTGGATAGACACATGCTATGTCTATTAGCTGGATAGATACATGCTATGTCTATTAGCTGGATAGATACATGCTATGTCTATTAGCTGCATAGATACATGCTATGTCTATTAGCTGGATAGATACATGCTATGTCTATTAGCTGGATAGACACATGCTATGTCTATTAGCTGGATAGATACATGCTATGTCTATTAGCTGGATAGATACATGCTATGTCTATTAGCTAGATAGACACATGCTATGTCTATTAGCTGGATAGATACATGCTATGTCTATTAGCTGGATAGATACAGCGGGGAGAACAAGTATTTGATACATTGCCGATTTTGCAGGTTTTCCTACTTACAAAGCATGTAGAGGTCTGTCATTTTTATCATAGGTACACTTCAACTGTGAGAGACGGAATCTAAAACAAAAATCCAGAAAATCACATTGTGTGATTTTTAAGTAATTAATTTGCATTTTATTGCATGACATAAGTATTTGATACATCAGAAAAGCAGAACTTCATATTTGGTACAGAAACCTTTGTTTGCAATCACAGAGATCATACGTTTCCTGTAGGTCTTGACCAGGTTTGCACACACTGCAGCAGGGATTTTGGCCCACTCCTCCATACAGACCTTCTCCAGATCCTTCAGGTTTCGGGGCTGTCGCTGGGCAATCACGAACTTTCAGCTCCCTCCAAAGATGTTCTATTTGGTTCAGGTCTGGAGACTGGCTAGGCCACTCCAGGACCTTGAGATGCTTCTTACGGAGCCACTCCTTAGTTTCCCTGGCTGTGTGTTTCGGGTCGTTGTCATGCTGGAAGACCCAGCCACGACCCATCTTCAATGCTCTTACTGAGGGAAGGAGGTTGTTGGCCAAGATCTCGCGATACATGACCCTATCCATCCTCCCCTCAATACGGTGCAGTCGTCCTGTCCCCTTTGCAGAAAAGCATCCCCAAAGAATGATGTTTCCACCTCCATGCTTCACGGTTGGGATGGTGTTCTTGGGGTTGTACTCATCCTTCTTCTTCCTTGTTACGGATACAGGTATCCTGTGTTTTTGTGTGTTTCTACTCTTTCTGCCCTAATCACAGGTGTCCTGTATGTTCCTGATTGGTGGTCGTTGAGGTGTCTGCTGATTGGACCAATCAGTGAACATTCCTGTGAATAGCACCACCTGTTACTCGTTTGTTGAATCACACAGCCCATTGTATAAAACCAGACTTGTGTTTGTTGCAAGAGAGAGAGATTTTTGCCATATGTGAGTATGGACACGGTGGTGTCCTGTGTGTTGTGTACTCGCTAGTTGATGATTACCCTGTTTAGTAGCTTTGTGTGTTTTTTTGGGAAAGGGGGTTTAAGCTAGATGCCCTTGGGCGTACATTACCCGTAGGACGAAATCTGTCTATAAACACCAGTTAGACCTGAGCGGACCACCCACTGTATTTTTGTATGGTAGCAGTAGCCTAGCGGTTCTTTAGGCAGGCTAGATCAGTTTAGGGGTTTTACACTATTGTTTCATTTCTTGGGTCCTGCTCAGCCCTTTTTCCCAAACCCTTACCGTGTGTTCATAAATAAACACTTTGTGTTTGACGGTAGTTCATGGTAGTTGTGTCTTATTTGTTCTCACTATTCCATGTCACACTTATAATTTACATGAATTTATGTTACGGGTCTCATGTCCATCCACCCTAGATGTTTAGAGCCACGGGGTTCGTAACATAAAGTGGGGGCTCGTCCGGGATCTATCCCATGCTACTCGTGCAAATTAGTAAGTGTCTGGTTCAGTGTTGAGCTTAGCAGCTGTAACTACCTGTTTTTTTTGTGTGTTCAGTAGTCGACGGCTCGTGTTGCTAGTAGGATGGCTACTTTTGAGTTGGAGGCATTTTTGGAAAACCCTACGTGGGAGGTTTTTGATAATTGCCGTAGAGTGGATCTACAGGCTTTGGCTGACCACTTTTCTGTACCCATACCGAGGGGTTTAGTGAAAGCAGAAGTTAGGGAAGTAGTGTTAGCGATATTGTTAAACGAGCGAGTGCTTGAGTTACCGCCGCCTGAGTCTGCTGCTCCTGTAGGGGATGTGGTTGCTGTTCCTGTAAGCCCATCAGTGTCTGAGGACGAGGCTAAGGCTCCAGCCACATTGCCCGTTATGACCCACTCTCCCCACTGACTGACAGTGATGCCAGGATGGATGTCCGCCTCGACACGGCTCCAAATAGAGGCGGAAGAGCGGGCACAAATCAGGCAAGACAAGCTGGAGATGCGTAAAATGGAGCTAGAGGCAGAACAGGAGACGCGTAAGATAGAACAGGAGACAGCGTAAGATAGAACAGGAGACGCGTAAGATGGAACTGGAGCGCGTAGGCTTGATCAAGAACTGGAGACGCGTAGGCTTGATCAAGAACTGGCGATGCGTGAAATGGAACTAGAGGCAGAAACAGCGAGGTTAGTCTCTGCTAATACTATGCCTGCTAGTGAGCCATCCTCACCAGCTGTGTCATCTGCTACGTTTGATATTAGTAGGCAGATCACCTTGGTACCTGTGTTCAGGGAGTCAGAGGTTGATTCCTATTTCAGTGTTTTTGAACGTATAGCGGTAGCATTGAAATGGCCGAAGAGGTATGGTGCCTATTACTTCAGTGTAAACTGACAGGTAAAGCCCAAGAGGTTCTGGCAGCGCTACCTCTTGAAGACAGTTTGAATTATGAGGTGGTCAAAGCTACTGTTCTTCGTGCCTATGAGCTTGTTCCTGAGGCATATCGACAGAGATTTAGGTCTCATAAAAAGTCTCCCTACTCAGACTTATGTGGAGTTTGCTAGAGACAAAGGAAATCTGTTTGACAAATGGCACAGTGCTAGTAAGGTAACTGATTTTAACTCTCTACGGGAGTTAATCTTGTTAGAAGAGTTTAAAAATTGTTTACCGGAACGCATTGTAGTTTATCTGAACGAACAGAAAGTATCCTCACTGTCGGAAGCGTCTGTATTGGCAGACGAAGTTTGTGTTGACGCGTAAGAGCGTGTTTTCGGCTCGTACGGAGAGCAGGGCTGCGGAGTTGCTAACTTCTAGTCCTAGTCGACCAGCAGTACATCCAGCACGCCCCAAAAGATGTGCGTCACTGTTTCTATTGTCATAAGGTGGGACATATAGTTAATGATTGCTTTCTGCTAAACGCAAACCGGGGATGCCTCAGCACGCCAGGCCGCCAACGGGTGTTGGGCTGATTCGATGACGGTTGTAAGGGCCGGAATCAAGACAGAAGCCGCATAGTGAATGTGGTTTGAAAGTCCCTGTCCCAGATCACAGTTATGAACCGTTCATTTTTGAGGGGTTTGTTTCTATATCAGATGACGAGCGTCTCAGCGTCCAGTTAGAATCCTCAGAGATACTGGTGCGGCGCAGTCGTTCATACTATCTGATGTGTTGCCCTTGTCTAATAATACATATTGTGGTTCCAGTGTGTTAGTACAAGGAATTGAAATGGGTTTCGTCCCCAGTGCCATTGCACTTTGTGAACGTACACTCTGGAGTTAGTCAGTGGATTGTTCAGAGTTGGCGTCGACGTCCGATGTTGCCAGTAAAAGGGGTGACCTTTATAATGGGCAACGATATTTGCCGGAGGAAAGGTAATACCATATTGGAGGTATTGGATAAAAGTGACCAGTCTCTCTCTCGAGGAGCTGGCACAGGGTTATCCGGATGTGTTCCCCGCTTGTGCTGTCACACGTGCTCAAGCACGACAAGTGGGTGAAGTGGTAGATTTGTCAGACACGATTCTATTCAGAGAGTGTGACCCAGAGGATAGTTCGGGTGCTACCTCTGGTAAGCTGGTGCAGTCTGACCAACAGCCCAGAGAAAGGAAGAAGGAAATGGAACTTGTTGCTGAGGCAATACAGTTACCAGTTACTCGTGAGCAGCTGATCGCTAACCAACAGGTTGACATTAGCCTGGCTAAATGTTTTTCTAGTGTTGTCTCAGAGGGACGAGCTAAAGAAGAAAAAACATGGCATACTTCATTGATGGTAATCTCCTCATGCGTAAATGGACATCCCATGTTGACGCCTTAGCGGAGATTGGAATGCTGTTTACCAAATAGTGATTCCTACAGCCTTTCGACAAAATGTTTTATCCCTCGCTCATGATCACCAGTGGTCCGGACATCTGGGAGTCACCAAGACTTATGATCGAGTTTTGCGACATTTCTTTTGGCCTGGCTTAAAACAAGATGTGGCTCAGTTCTGTCGGACTTGCCACACCTGTCAAGTAGTTGGGAAACCGAACCAGGTTATTTCCCCGCGCCTCTTTGTCCCATACCGGCCATAGGTGAACCATTCGAACATGTGATGGTTGATTGTGTTGGACCATTACCAAAACAAAATCTGGTAACCAGTTTATGTTGACAATTATGTGTGTGGCCACCAGGTACCCAGAGGCCATTCCTCTGCGAAGGATTACTGCTCCGGTGGTGAGTAAAGCGTTGATCAAATTCTTCTCAACTTTTGGATTACCTAAGGTGATACAAACTGATCAGGGTACGAATTTCCTTTCTAAACTTTTCAAACAAGTGTTAAAATCCTTGTCAGTTACACACCGTGTGTCAAGCGCATATCACCCAGAGTCTCAGGGTGCGCTTGAACGCTGGCATCAGACCCCGAAGTCTATGCTCCGTAAATATTGCTTGGAATCTGAGAAAGATTGGGATGAGGAGTTCCTCTAGTATTGTTTGCTGTCCGTGAGACAGTACAGGAATCCCTAGGGTTCAGCCCAGCTGAACTGGTGTTTGGACACACCATGAGAGGACCTATGAAAGTCCTTAAGGATCAGTTTTTTGTCACAAGAGTTGTGTGTGAAAGAAAATGTGTTGGACTACGTTAGTCGCTTTGCCGTGAGCGCCTACATGCTGCCTGTGCTCTAGCAAAGGAAGCGCTGTCTTCCCCTCACAGAAACGGATGAAACGACACTATGACACACAGGCTGTTTCCGTTCACTGCAGCCAGGTGACCGAGTTCTTGTGTTGTTGCCTGTGCCAGGAGCGTCATTGTCAGCACGTTTCTCTGGGCCTTATGTCATTGAAAAGAAACTAACTGAAACTGACTATGTGATACAGACTCCTGATAGAAAACGCCAATCTCGTGTGTGCCACGTTAACATGTTGAAGACATACCACAACAGACCCGTCACTCAGGTAGACAGTCCAGAGAAACTGGCCGAGTCGGCTGTCTCTGTTGCTGCTACGGCTGTAGTGGGAGGTCATGTTAATGATGTGGACGGAGATGGTTTGGAGTTGCGCAATACTCAGCAGCAGTGTGCTAGATTGCCCAATTCAGAGATGCTGCTGTCTCTCCCCGTCAAGCCTGATTCATTTAACGGACAGACAGTCAGATGAGATTGTGAGACTGTTACACAGCTTTCCATGTCTTTTTAATGATGTTCCTACATGTACAAATGTGTTAGAACATGACATTAATGTTGGAAACGCTGCACCTATCAAGCAACATCCTTATCGTGTCAACGTCGCTAAGAGAAAGATAATGAGGGGTGAGGTCGGTTATTTGCTGGAGAATAACCTGGCTATGCCAAGTTCAAGTCCTTGGAGTTCTCCGTGCATTCTGGTTCCTAAACCTGATGGGACATCCAGATTATGTACGGACTATCGGAAAGTCAATGCTGTCACAGTGCCCGACTCGTTCCCGTTACCCAGACTGGATGACTGTATTGATACTGTTGGTGCTGCTACTTATGTAACCAAATTAGATCTTCTAAAGGTTACTGGCAGGTGCCGTTAACCCCACGTGCCTCCGACATCTCTGCCTTTGTGACCCCAGATCACTTCCTACAATATGCTGTCATGGCATTTGGGATGCGAACGCACCAGCCACTTTCCAACGCCTGGTTAACACAGTATTGGCTGGAGTTCCTAATTGTAGTGCTTACCTTGATGATCTGGTAATTTATTCAACTGAGTGGTCTGATCATGTTAACACTCTAAGGGTAGTGTGTGAACGTCTAGCAACCGCTTCTCTAACCCTGAACTTAGCAAAGTGCGAGTTTGGGAAGGCCACTGTTACTTATCTTGGTAAACAGGTCGGCCATGGTCAGGTGCGCCCTGTAGATGCCAAGGTCTCAGCTATAAACGCATTTCCCGCACCTACCACCAGAAGAGAGCTACGCCGTTTTTTAGGGATGGTTGGCTACTACCGTAGTTTCTGTAAAAATTTCTCTGCGGTAGTTGCTCCATTAACGGATTTGCTCAGTCCGGCGAGAAAATTTGTATGGTCTGAAGATTGTTGTACTGCTTTCAACACTGCTAAAGCACTCTTGTGTAGTACTCCTGTTCTTGCTGCGCCAGATTTTGAGCGGCCGTTTAAACTGGAGGTAGATGCAAGTGCCAGAGGTGCTGGTGCTGTTCTACTGCAGCAAGACCAGAGTGGAGTGGACCATCCTGTCTGTTATTTTTCACGGAAATTTAACAAATGTCAGACAAACTATTCCACCATTGAACAAGAAGCTCTAGCTTTGTTGTTAGCTCTGCAGTACTTTGAAGTTTATGTTGGTTCCAGTGCATTACCAGTAATAGTGTATACTGACCATAACCCCTTAGTGTTTCTCCACCGGATGTACAACCAGAACCAACGCCTTATGCCGTTGGGCACTTGTCGTGCAAAATTATAATTTGGAGATCCGCCACAAAAAGGGGTTAGATAATGTGTTGGCAGATGCTTTGTCTCGTGTGTAATGATCTAGGTTTTTTTTGTTATCCCGGCAGGAGGATTATTGAATTTTGGGTGTTGTGATGGTACGTGTGTCGCAAACCATTTTGGTTTGCTCTTTTAAGGGTGGGAGTGTTACGGATACAGGTATCCTGTGTTTTTGTGTGTTTCTACTCTTTCTGCCCTAATCACAGGTGTCCTGTATGTTCCTGATTGGTGGTCGTTGAGGTGTCTGCTGATTGGACCAATCAGTGAACATTCCTGTGAATAGCACCACCTGTTACTCGTTTGTTGAATCACACAGCCCATTGTATAAAACCAGACTTGTGTTTGTTGCAAGAGAGAGAGATTTTTGCCATATGTGAGTATGGACACGGTGGTGTCCTGTGTGTTGTGTACTCGCTAGTTGATGATTACCCTGTTTAGTAGCTTTGTGTGTTTTTTGGGAAAGGGGGTTTAAGCTAGATGCCCTTGGGCGTACATTACCCGTAGGACGAAATCTGTCTATAAACACCAGTTAGACCTGAGCGGACCACCCACTGTATTTTTGTATGGTAGCAGTAGCCTAGCGGTTCTTTAGGCAGGCTAGATCAGTTTAGGGGGTTTTACACTATTGTTTCATTTCTTGGGTCCTGCTCAGCCCTTTTTCCCAAACCCTTACCGTGTGTTCATAAATAAACACTTTGTGTTTGACGGTAGTTCATGGTAGTTGTGTCTTATTTGTTCTCACTATTCCATGTCACACTTATAATTTACATGAATTTATGTTACGGGTCTCATGTCCATCCACCCTAGATGTTTAGAGCCACGGGGTTCGTAACATTCCTCCAAACACGGCGAGTGGAGTTTAGACCAAAAAGCTCTATTTTTGTCTCATCAGACCACATGACCTTCTCCCATTCCTCCTCTGGATCATCCAGATGGTCATTGGCAAACTTCAGACGGCCCTGGACATGCCCTGGCTTGAGCAGGGGGACCTTGCGTGCGCTGCAGGATTTTAATCCATGACGGCGTAGTGTGTTACTAATGGTTTTCTTTGAGACTGTGGTCCCAGCTCTCTTCAGGTCATTGACCAGGTCCTGCCGTGTAGTTCTGGGCTGATCCCTCACCTTCCTCATGATCATTGATGCCCCACGAGGTGAGATCTTGCATGGAGCCCCAGACCGAGGGTGATTGACCGTCATCTTGAACTTCTTCCATTTTCTAATAATTGCGCCAACAGTTGTTGCCTTCTCACCAAGCTGCTTGCCTATTGTCCTGTAGCCCATCCCAGCCTTGTGCAGGTCTACAATTCTATCCCTGATGTCCTTACACAGCTCTCTGGTCTTGGCCATTGTGGAGAGGTTGGAGTCTGTTTGATTGAGTGTGTGGACAGGTGTCTTTTATACAGGTAACGAGTTCAAACAGGTGCAGTAAATACAGGTAATGAGTGGAGAACAGGAGGGCTTCTTAAAGAAAAACTAACAGGTCTGTGAGAGCCGAATTCTTACTGGTTGGTAGGTGATCAAATACTTATGTCATGCAATAAAATGCAAATTAATTACTTAAAAAATCATACAATGTGAATTTCTGGATTTTTGTTTTAGATTCCGTCTCTCACAGTTGAAGTGTACCTATGATAAAAATTACTGACCCCTACATGCTTTGTAAGTAGGAAAACCTGCAAAATCGGCAGTGTATCAAATACTTGTTCTCCCCACTGTACATGCTATGTCTATTAGCTGGATAGATACATGCTATGTCTATTAGCCTGGTATTGGGTAAGTCGCAACACTTTACTTCATGGATCTCACAGATTTAGTAGGTGACCACGCAGAGATTTGAGAGATGAACTATAATGGTGGTTTAATGTTACCATTGCATGTTCTACATAGTTATATAAGCTGAGTTGTACACTGGAGAGAACCTGATCTAAATATGTTCTATGATATGTAGCATCCCTCTGTAAAACTCTTTCCAACTGTCTTGGGAACATCATGATCACCATGTAAACAGAGGCAGTGTTCTCTCCATGTCACCGTCTGAGCATTACAGTATATGAATTAGAACTAGAGTTCCAGTGTATTCACCCAGGCAAGCCATTTTATTTGAACGGTACGTCATAACAGTGTCGAACATGACGAAGCCTAACAGAAATAAGGATCACGTTTCCTATCTGTTCGAGTCTAGGCTGGAGAAAACAACTGATCTAAATATGTTCAAAGATATGTAGCATCTGTCTGTCAGACTATTTCCAACAGGCATGGCATGATTCTCTTAGAATGTATATGAATGACATCATAATCATATTTAATAATAAATAATAACCAAGAATCATAATCAACAATAATCATGTATACTAATTAATCATGTATGCACGCATGACTGTAAGTCGCTTTGGATAAAAGCGTCTGCTAAATGGCATATTATATTATTATTAATCATGTATACTAATTAATCATGTATACTAATAATCATATTTCCTCTGTTCCAGTGTGGGCCGTGTGTTCACCCAGCCAAGCCCAGATCCTGCTCCACTTTGACCCTGCTGTACGGACCCTGGGTCGAATCACCAAGCTCCACCTCCACTGTCCTCAGGGGGCCGGCTCCCTGTCCTTCCCCTCTGCTCCCCCTCCTCCTAAAGGCAGTGCTGTGGGTGTGGTCGACCACTCCTGTCAGTTACACCTCAAAATTCAGGTAATCATCCTGTTCGGTGTAATCGCACAGATTTCTAGAAATGGTCAACTATAAAATGGTACTGAATTGTTTGCCTTCTTCCAGGGCGGTGTGAATGTGAGCAAACTTAGTCTCCAGCTCTCCCAACGCAGAGAGAAGCTCCTCTCTAAACTGGAACAGTCCATCTCTCGAACCCGGGTGCCAAACTATTTAGAGAAGGTTCCAGAGCGAGTGAGGGTGGAGACCGAGAACAAGGTAAGCTATAAATACTGGGAAGTTGGTGCGTGAGATGTGGCAAGGGTGTGTGTGTGTGTGTGTGTGTGTGTGTGTGTGTGTGTGTCATGTAACATAGACTGATAAAAGGGCCGACGACGGAATGCCTCACACTCACTTGCCACAGTCTCCTGTGACCAACACAACAGAATGAGCTATGGCATGTTAGGAGATCTCCCTGGATGATGGAACTTTTAACTCTCATGGTTTGCTAGTGTTATTGATCCTTGTCTTTGTAATCATTGCTGATGCTTGTGATGGTAAAACAATTTGGGATCGATAAAATACTACATTTTTTAAAACATTTTTTTAGTCATTTAGCAGACGCTCTTATCCAGAGCGACTTACAGGAGCAATTAAGGTTAAGTGCCTTGCTTAAGGGCACATCGACAGATTTTTCACCTAGTCAGCTTGGGGATTAGAACCAGCGACCTTTCGGTTACTGGCACAACGCTCTTACCCACTAAGCTACCTGCCGCCCCCAAGTACTACTGTACTTGACTGTAGTGCCGGTCCTCTCAATATTAAGTAGATTTACCATTTTAAATCAGGCATGGACAACACGAGTTCAGTAGCTGATCATAACATTTTTAGGATGCTTAGTATGGGACGTTAGATAGTTCAGTATTGGCGTACCATAGAAAAAAAACATGTGCATGATCTCACAATAACAACCTTGTATTTGTTACGTGACCAAAACTTGCTTTCATCCTGTGATCAAATGTGTTGACATAAACTGGAGCAATGCCCGACATACCAACATGAAACACTCTTACGTCCCAAATGGAACCCTATTACGTCATAAGGCTCTGGTCAAAAGCAGTGCACTATGTAGGAAATAGGGTGCCCTTTGGGACGCAAACCATTGATGAGATGCTCTTGAAAGAGAAGTTGCTTTGTATTTCTGTTAATTATTCTGTCTTTATTCCCTCCCCGCGATGGAATGCATCTGTTTAGATCTCAGCCTTGGATCAGGAGCTGAGGAACATTGAGGAGCAGCTGTCGACACTACAGGGACCTCCAAAACACAACGACTAAAAGACAGACAATGGATCCCAAATAGCAATCCCATAGGGCTCTGGTCAAAAGTAGTGCACTATGTAGGGTTTTTCACTAGTTATCACAGTCACAAAGTCAAGATTGGCTATATCATATTCATGAAAACAAAAATTAGCTTTTTTTTTTAAAACAATGAAGGTTAGAGTTAGGCATAAGGTTAGCAGTGTGGTTAGGTTAGGGGTTAGGTTTCAAATCCGATTTTAAGAAAATAAATTGTAGAAATAGGTGGGGTTTAGCCATAATTATGACTTTGTGGCTGTGGTAACTAGTGATGACCACTGGTGGGAATTCCAAGGACCCTGGTCAAAAGCAGTGCACAGCGTAGGTAATAGGGTGCCATTTGGGACGCAGTCAGTAACAGAGAGAGAGATTACCTCCCTCTACATGGACAACTTGACTGTCTGTTAATCATGGACTACCAGGTTTTCTGCTATTGAACATGCAAGAACTGCAAGCCTGGCCCTGGATTATCTACAGTAGTGACCCTACCACTGCATGCAGTGGTGGCCCTTGCTTGGAGTCAAGCCATATAGGCATGAATGTAAAATAATAAATTATTCAAATAATACCACTTGTGTCTGTCATCATAAAATGGCATACTCTATCCCAGGGTTCCTCAACTGGCGTCCCACGGGCCGAATTTGGCCCGCTGGTGATTTTATTTGGCCCCCCAAGTTTTCCGAGCAAAAGTGTTTTTATTTTATTTTATTTTATTGTGTAAAAACACCTGAAAAAATCAACTCCAAGTGATTTTCATTTGGGAAATATGTTCCAAAGTATTCCCACGTATAATAGAGAGATCTATGTGATCGTATACAAATATAAGCAAGGTTTGACATGATTATGTTTTAGTCAAATATTACACTGAACAAAAAAATTAATGCAACGTAAAGTGTTGGTCCCATGTTTCATGAGCTGAAATAAAATATCCCAGAAATGTTCCATACCTACAAAAAGCTTTTCTCTCAAATGTTGTGCACAAATTTGTTTCAAATCAAATAGTATTTGTCACACACGTGTTTAGCAGATGTTATAGCAGGTGTAGCGAAATGATTGTGCTTCTAGCTCCGATAGTGCAGTAATATCTAACAAGTAATATCTAACAATTTCACAACATATACCTAATACACACAAAACTAGTAAGGAATGGAATTTAAGAAAATATACATAGATGGACAAGCAATGACAGAGCGGCATGGACTAAGATACAGAAGAATATTATTATAGAATAGAATGCAGTATATACATATGAGATGAGTAGTGCAAGATATGTAAACATTATTAAAGTGACTGTAAACATTATTAAAGTGGCCAGTGATTTCAATAGGCAGTAGCAGCCTCTAATGTGCTAGTGATGGCTATTTAACAGTCTGATGGCCTTGCGATAGAAGCTGTTTTTCATTCTCTTGGTCCCAGCTTTGATGCACCTGTACTGACCTCTGGATGATAGCGGGGTGAACAGGCAGTGGCTCGGGTGGTTGATGTCCTTGATGATCTTTTTGGCCTTCCTGTGACATCGGCTGCTGTAGGTGTCTTGGAGGGCGGGTAGTTTGCCCCCGGTAATGCGTTCGGCAGACCGCACCACCCTCTGGAGAGCCCTGCGGTTGCGGGCGGTGCAGTTGCCGTACCAGGCGGTGATACAGCCCGACAGGATGATCTCAATTGTGCATCTGTAAAAGTTTGTGAGGGTTTTAGGTGCCAAGCCAAATTTTTTCAGCCTCCTGAGGTTAAAGAGGCTCTGTTGCGCCTTCTTCACCACACTGTCTGCGTGGGTGGACTATTTGAGTTTGTCGGTGATGTGTACGCCAAGGAACTTGAAGCTTTCCACCTTCTCCACTGCTGTCCCGTCGATGTGGATAGGGGGGTGCACCCTCTGCTGTTTCCTGAAGTCCACGATCATCTCCTTTTGTTTTGTTGACGTTGAGTGAGAGGTTATTTTTCCTGGCATCACACTCCCAGTTAGTGAGCATTACTTTCCCTGTTAGTGAGCATTACTCCTTTGCCAAGATAAATTAATTTAATGTTCATTTCTCTACCATAAGCCGCCTCCAACATAGTTTTAGAGAATTTGGCAGTACGTCCAACCGGCCTCACAACTGCAGATCACGTGTAACCACGCCAGCCCAGGACCTCTACAACCGGCTTCTTCACCTGTGGGATCGTCTGAGACCAGCCACCTGGACAGCTGATGAAACTGTGGGTTTGCACAACCGAAGAGTTTCTGCACAAACTGTCAGAAACCGTCTCAGGGAAACTCAAATGCGTGCTCGTAGTCCTCACCAGGGTCTTGACCTGACTGCAGTTCGGCGTCGTAACCAACTTCAGTGGGCAAATGCTCACCTTCGATGGCCACTGGCAAGCTTGAGAAGTGTGCTCTTCACTGGATGAATCACGGTTTCAACTGTGCCGGGCAGATTGCAGACAGCGTGAATGGCGTCGTGTGGGCGAGCAGTTTGGTGATGTCAACGTTGTGAAGAGAGTTCCCCATGGTGGTGGTGGTGGGGTTATGGTATGGGCAGGTATAAGCTAGGGTCAATGAACACAATTGCATTTTATCGATGCCATTTTGAATGCACAAAGATACCGTAACAAGATCCTGAGGCCCATTGTCATGCCATTCATCCGCCGCCATCACCTCATGTTTCAGCATGATAATCTACTAAACCTGTGTTTACCACAGACCTTATTTTCGGCGTTTATCCAAAAGCCCTACAAAAACGCCATTAATTTTCTCCATAGGCTTTTTCCAATGAAACGTGGTGGAGTTAGTGCCTACAAAAAGATGCTATGTTCAACCAGTTAGCAGGTCGGAAATGTCAGAGTTTCCTACCTCCGACTAGCACCTGAACGCGGCATTAGAAGGGATCGCGTGGCGCACCATGACAACGTGGACGCGATTGGTCGACAGTCTGCTGGGCGGAGCGTTGTACGTTGCTCCATTGGAATTCTTATCTCCTCCTTGTCTAATATCTCTGTCAAAGCTCCTTTCAATTCAATTCAAAGGCTTTATTGGCATGGAAACTGACTGTATCCCGGTTTCCACAGCCACAGTCAAAATTGGACGTAGAAATTCATGAAAACAACATTTAGCTTTTTGGTTAGGGTAAGGCATAAACTAGCAGTGTGGTGAAGGCTAGGTTTAAAATCACATTTTAAGAAAATAACCCAGACGCGCAAAAGCAACATCGCGAGACTTCCGGGAACGTTTGTGAAACAGACCAGAGTTTGGGGTTTGAGAAGTCAATAATTACATTTACATTTTTAGTCATTTAGCAGACGGTGAGTGCATACGTTTTCATACTGGTCCCCCGTGGGAATCGAACCCACAACCCGGGCGTTGTAAGCGCCTTGCTCTACCAACTGAGCTACACGGGACTGTTGTTAATTTTCTCGAAATCTAAAGGCACAACCTAGATTCGAGCTCAATTTCTTAAGTAGTTGAACATGTTCTTACTCCAACTTCGTCAAAGTGACACACACGTTTTCATTTTCGTCAAAAACAACTTTACATCAAAGGCTTTGACTGCCTGCACATGCGCAGTTCGGTGCGAGACGACCATTAGACCCTGACGTTTTTCTACAAACGATTTTAGCTGGCCAATTTCGCACCTGACATCGCCTTCAAGTGTGATAGGCAGAAACTGCTTCTCCAATAGAAATCCCCTATCTTCATACTGTACTGTCTTTGGCCTGCTTGCTTGCTGACCACAGGCACAACAGGGGTGTGTATTCATTACACCGATTATGTTACAAAACATTTTGTAACGAAAAAAAGGTAGGTCCCTCCCCGTTTTGTTTAGCTTTCTTGCCGTTTGGTTCTTATACGGTAAACGGTTTCCGTTGCAAGACGTAATGAATACAACCCAGAAAGATAGCAGAAAAATTGCCAATTTCGCCAGAGCGCCCCGCCCTTATGACGGTTGTCAGGGCACTTTGTTGCTAGGGAAAATTGTAAAGGGAATGAGGATGAAAGCCGAGGTTAGAAGGGATCCAGCTTTTGTCAAATTAACGTCAGATTTGACTTTTCGTAGCAGGTTAGGAGAATTTACGCAGCAGGTTTTGAGAATTAAAATAAGGTTAGGAAAAGGTTTAGGGTTAGCTAAAATGTAAAACAAAACAACAACAAAAAAACTTGTAGCGTTAATTTGACAAAAGCTGGATCCCTTCTAGCCATGACCAGGTTAGGGGGCTTGGCCTTGCTTAATGAGTCAATCCGGAAGTAGGGTGGAGCGTGTACAATTAGGTGGTGTCAAATGAAAAATACCATCAAGAGCCAGTGAAACACACATACTGGCTTGGACGGAATTGGTAGGAGAACAGCGGTGAAAAGGACGATGCTTATCGCAAATTCACCTCTGTGAATTCCTATGTTGATATATATATATAAAACTGAACACAAATGGCGGATCCAATGTAGTGAGCATTGGCAGTGAGGGGTGAAAGAGGGGAGGAAATGGGAACTGGACGTACAGTGAGGCACTGACACCGGTGGGCAAAACGGAGAGGAATTAAAGTGAGAGTAAAGACGATCCAACTGAAAAACCATTATTCGACATCAAAGCTGGCTTTCCAGATAGCAAGCAACACGTCCTACCGGGGCAAGGGGCAAATGACAAAAGGTGAGGTGGGAATTGTACTCTTGCTTAGCTAACGTTAGTTGTCAGAAGCTAGTTTGATCAATTGGACTTGATTTATCTAGCCGTGAGCTAGGTCGTTATGGAACTAGCTAGCTAACATTTGATTTATGAACAGCTCGATTGCTAACTTGGCTAGCTAGAATGTAAGCTAGCTAACGTTAACAATATGGAGATGTTCAAATATTGCCATTTCTAATTCAAATTGTGGTTGCAATGGTGTGCAGACATTCAGTCTCGGTCATGCAATCAATCACATGCACTAGTTAGCTGGAAATTACAGTGAGGGATCACAAGCTACCTAGTAAGTTAGCTTGCTTGCCATTTGGTCTTTGAAATTGTAAAATAGTTGTAAGTTGGTCACAACGTTTGTTATTCAAACTATTGTAGCCATTTTCTGATATTACATTATTAATTTGGGAATTACGTTTGCCAAGTTGTTGCTGTGTAAAATGTATCTTAGACAGGCAAGCGATAGTCGAACTACAATGTAGCTAGCTGTCAAAACAAAAGTAACGAAGTGACACGGATACAGTTCAGTTGCCTTGACTGAATTCAGCTTGCTTTTCTTTCTCAAATACTGATGACCAGTTTTGTTTAGTATGCAACTCTTCTCTAGGACACGTATACTTTACATTAATAACAAACCTGATTCCAGCTAGGCTAGTCTTCAGTTGAACTTCGACCTTCTAATTTTAGAGTTTTAACCTACCAGGTACTTACACGTTTCAGTAAAGGAGGGCTTAAAAAGGAGGTTAACGTATCAAATGGCTCTGTTCGTGACAGTGAGCAACAATTCCCTCCCATTCCTTATTTTCTCCCACCCCCTTTGTCATCCTTCAAACTTTCTGATGTGTTGAAAGAGATACTGGGAGAACTAGACAGCTCTGCTTCAGGTACTGTAGAACAATACTTTTTACACCTTTTGGCGCCTCCTTTCAAGCCTGACTTTCTCCTTTGTCTTTTCTGTAACTTGTCTCTTACAATGCTACCATAGATTGTCAAGTTATTGCCCTCTCCCTCTTTTAATTCCCTCTTTGATGTTTCTATCAACAAGTCTATGCTGTCTATTCCTCTGTCCTCGAACCCTGAAACCTCTAGTGCAGTACCTCCTTTTTTTCTCTTTCTTTGCATTTTTCCCTCAACTGCTCCATTCCCTCGTTCACTCACCCTATAACTGTCTAGTGTTGCAATCCTACCATGTCTAGGCTACGTGTTTGAAGTCGTGTGTTTCTGATGTAATGTTAACATTGTGTGTGGTAGTGAGTGTCAGCTGGAATAGATTTACTGTAGCTCTTGGTGTCCCATGGTGAGATGGGTAGATTAGCCTCTGTTGAATTTGTTGCCGTTTTGAGCACCCAGGAAATGAGAGGTGAACCAATTAGCTCTCTGATATACATTTCCTGAAAGTCTAAAGTAAATGTAGTCCTTTAGGGAGAGGCGTTGAGAGGCGTTGAGCCATTAGGTCTTGCTGTTCATTTGAGCAATATGAGATGGAACGGAGTTCCATGCAATAATGGCTCTATATAATACTGTACGCTTTCTTGAATTTGTTCTGGGGACTGTGAAAAGACCCCTGGTGGCATTTCTGGTGGGGTAAGTGTGTCAGAGCTGTGAAAAGACCCCTGGTGGCATGTCTGATGGGGTAAGTGTGTCAGAGCTGTGAAAAGACCCCTGGTGGCATGTCTGGTGGGGTTAGTGTGTCAGAGCTGTGAAAAGACCCCTGGTGGCATGTTTGGTGGGGTAAGTGTGTCAGAGCTGTGTGTAAGTTGACTACGCAAACAATTTGGGATTTTCAACACATGTTTCTTATAAAAAGAAAAGTGATGCAGTCAGTCTGTCCTCAACTCTTAGCCAAGAGAGACTGGCATGCATAGTATTTATATCAGCCCTCTGAATATAATGAAGAGCAAGACGTGCCGCTCTGTTCTGGGCCAGCTGCAGATAAACTAGGTCTTTCCTTGCAGCACTCGACCACACGACTGGACAATAATCAAGATAAGACAAAACTAGAGCCTGCAGGACTTGCTTTTTGGACGTTGGTGTCAAAAAAGCAGAGCATCTCTTTATTACGACAGACCTCTCCCCCCAAAAAATCTTTACTTCCATTGAATCTATATGTTTTGACCATGACAGTTTGCAATCTAAGGTAACGCCAAGTAATTTAGTCTCCTCAACTTGTTCAACAGCCACACCATTCATTACCAGATTCAGCTGAAAAAAAAGAAGAAAAAAAAGGTATAGAACTTGTATTGTACCAAATACAACGCTCTTAGTTTTAGAGATGTTCAGGACCAGTTTATTACTGGCCACCCATTCCAAAACAGACTGCAACTCTTTGTTAAGGGTTTCAGTGACTTCATTTGCTGTGGTTGCAGATGTGTATATGGTTGAATCATTGTTTAATGCCACTGGCAGGTCATTGTTAAAAATCGAAAAGAGTAGAGGGCCTAGTGAGCTGCCCTGCAGTACACCACACTTTACATGTTTGACATTAGAGAAGCTTCCATTAAAGAAAACCCTTTTGAGTTCTATTAGATGGCTCAGAATCCACGATATGGCAGAGGTTGAAAAGCCATAACACATACGTTTTTTCAACAACAGGTTATGGTCAATAATATCAAAAGCTGCACTGAAATCTAACAGTACAGCTCCCACAATCTTCTTATTATCAATTTCTTTCAACCAATCATCAGTCATTTGTGTCAGTGCAGTACATGTTGGGTGCCCTTCTCTATAAGCATGCTGAAAGTCTGTTAATTTGTTTTACAGAGAAATAGCGTTGTATTTGGTCAAACACAATTCTTTACAACCGTTTGCTAAGAGCTGGCAGCAAGCTTATAGGTCTGCTGTTGATGTGTATTTTTAATGGATTATCAGATAAAATTGAGTTAATCATGAACATATAGTTAACATTCTTTGTGGCTAACTGAATTGGGCCGTTTGTTTTTGTCTCTCTCTTCAAACACAGTGAAGGGTTGAATAGAGTTTGGGCTAGACCTTTGTCTCCTTGGTGTCTTCTTGATTGATTACTGCTTGAGGTTTGTGTAATTTAGGGCCGTGTCATGTTTAAACTAAACATGAGTGTGTGTGTGTGCAAGACAGGGGAGCGGGTGATTGGTTGGAGTAATAGTTCAGCCGTCCTCAGGGACAAAGGAAGTGGGCGGAGCAATAAAAGAGCGGGAAAACTGAAGAGGACTATATAAGATGGAGGGAGACCTTAGGTGTGTGTGCCCCTCTGCAGACGGGTATCGGCTTTGTTGAAAACTTGAATAAAGTCATTTCTTGATGCAACAAAAACTCTGTAAGACCGTATTTGTAATAAAGTATGGTGGTTATTTTCCACAACACTGTTAGAACCAGTAAAGGCTGCTTTACCACTCTTGGGTAGCGGAATTACTTTGGCTTCCCTCCAGGCCTGAGGACAAACACCTTCCTATAGGCTCAGATTAAAGATATGACAGATAGGAGTGGCTATAGAGTCAGCTAACATCCTCAGTAGCTTTCCATCTAAGTTCTCAATGCCAGGAGGTTTGGCATTATTGATCGTTAACAATTATTTTTCCACCTCTCCCACACTAACTTTACAAAATTCAAACTTGCAATGATTTTCTTTCATTATTTGTTTTTTTTATGCATGAATATGAAGACTCACTGTTCGCTCACTGTAGCTAAGTATCTCAATAGTCCTTTCGTAAACACTTAGATTAGCGTGGTTAACGCTAGAGGCACACTACTAGACCGCTTCAGCTAACACCTGATATAATTCACAACTATCCATGATGTCGATGCTATCCATCTGGTAAGGCTGGCTGCAATCAGTCACTAAAAAGCTACATAGTTTAATGCAACTTCATATCCAAATTCGGGAAAATGCAAAGTATGGATGGCAATGTTTTGTTTTGTTGGGGACTCCCCCTCTAGCTTTCTTCCTTCTTTACTTCTTACAGGGAACAACCGAACTCTGACCAATCAGCACGGCTTTGAATGTTGCTAGGTTTCTTGTGGGCGTGGTTTTGCACCAAGTTTGGCGTGAATAAAAAGGACGCACCTGTTCGCCCGTGTTTCTCTGTTTGTTAGATAGTGTTCTCTGTACCTGTTTCCCCCCATGTCTCTCTGTCTGCTATATACTGTGTTCTCAGTACCTGTTCCCCCATGTCTCTGTCTGCTATATACTGTGTTCTCAGTACCTGTTCCCCCATGTCTCTGTCTGCTATATACTGTGTTCTCAGTACCTGTTCCCCCATGTCTCTCTGTCTGCTATATACTGTGTTCTCAGTACCTGTTCCCCCATGTCTCTCTGTCTGCTATATACTGTGTTCTCAGTACCTGTTCCCCCATGTCTCTCTGTCTGCTATATACTGTGTTCTCAGTACCTGTTCCCCCATGTCTCTGTCTGCTATATACTGTGTTCTCAGTACCTGTTCCCCCATGTCTCTGTCTGCTATATACTGTGTTCTCAGTACCTGTTCCCCCATGTCTCTCTGTCTGCTATATACTGTGTTCTCAGTACCTGTTCCCCCATGTCTCTCTGTCTGCTATATACTGTGTTCTCAGTACCTGTTCCCCCATGTCTCTGTCTGCTATATACTGTGTTCTCAGTACCTGTTCCCCATGTCTCTCTGTCTGCTATATACTGTGTTCTCAGTACCTGTTCCCCCATGTCTCTCTGTCTGCTATATACTGTGTTCTCAGTACCTGTTCCCCCATGTCTCTCTGTCTGCTATATACTGTGTTCTCAGTACCTGTTCCCCCATGTCTCTGTCTGCTATATACTGTGTTCTCAGTACCTGTTCCCCCATGTCTCTCTGTCTGCTATATACTGTGTTCTCAGTACCTGTTCCCCATGTCTCTGTCTGCTATATACTGTGTTCTCAGTACCTGTTCCCCCATGTCTCTCTGTCTGCTATATACTGTGTTCTCAGTACCTGTTCCCCCATGTCTCTCTGTCTGCTATATACTGTGTTCTTAGTACCTGTTCCCCCATGTCTCTGTCTGCTATATACTGTGTTCTCAGTACCTGTTCCCCCATGTCTCTCTGTCTGCTATATACTGTGTTCTCAGTACCTGTTCCCCCATGTCTCTCTGTCTGCTATATACTGTGTTCTCAGTACCTGTTCCCCCATGTCTCTCTGTCTGCTATATACTGTGTTCTCAGTACCTGTTCCCCCATGTCTCTCTGTCTGCTATATACTGTGTTCTCAGTACCTGTTCCCCCATGTCTCTGTCTGCTATATACTGTGTTCTCAGTACCTGTTCCCCCATGTCTCTGTCTGCTATATACTGTGTTCTCAGTACCTGTTCCCCCATGTCTCTGTCTGCTATATACTGTGTTCTTAGTACATGTTCCCCCCATGTCTCTCTGTCTGCTATATACTGTGTTCTCAGTACATGTTCCCCCCATGTCTCTCTGTCTGCTATATACTGTGTTCTCAGTACATGTTCCCCCATGTCTCTCTGTCTGCTATATACTGTGTTCTCAGTACCTGTTCCCCCCATGTCTCTCTGTCTGCTATATACTGTGTTCTCAGTACCTGTTCCCCCATGTCTCTCTGTCTGCTATATACTGTGTTCTCAGTACCTGTTCCCCCCATGTCTCTCTGTCTGCTATATACTGTGTTCTTAGTACCTGTTCCCCCATGTCTCTGTCTGCTATATACTGTGTTCTCAGTACCTGTTCCCCCCATGTCTCTCTGTCTGCTATATACTGTGTTCTTAGTACATGTTCCCCCCATGTCTCTCTGTCTGCTATATACTGTGTTCTTAGTACATGTTCCCCCATGTCTCTCTGTCTGCTATATACTGTGTTCTCAGTACCTGTTCCCCCATGTCTCTCTGTCCTCCTGCTGTAGGCCTATAGCTTGTTGTAAAATATCAGGGTATTTCAGGATGTAGCCTAGGCTAGTCTGGTGATGATGTGGTCAGGACCTGGACCTGTTGAAAGGATTATCTTGGATGCACTAAATAGTAAAACTATTATCCCAGGTCTGCAAGATAGTTGACCATGTTTTCTGTGACATCTAGGCCTTATTTGATGGAATTGGACTTTGTCATTTCAGCACATTTTCAGTAATTTGAAAGCTGTCCAAATATGATCCCTGACCTGGTTATGAAGCTTGGATATTATTTGGTCAGCTTGTTGCTATTGAAATGTTAACTCCACACGTATTTACAACATTCTAAAACCAAATAGAAAAGGTGCCACGTTTGTGTGAGCTGTGAGGGAAAGCTTGAGTTCTTTTTAAATCTTCAGCATATTGATTTTGTGCAGTGCTCTCTTCTCAAAAACCCATTTATTAGAGTGATTGGTTCATCAAGAACTGTCATAATACTTGACTGAATAATAGTGAATCATGACTCGGCTAGCCTATTTCTTCACTTTTAAAGCAAGACGAACCAACTTTAACAGCTAATATGTACCGGGTGTGCTACACGTGTTCTCAGCCTATCATACCATCTGGTATGTTGGTGTATGACCTCATGTGATCAGTTATTGACAACAAACCCTGTTCAAACAGAAATACTTTTTAAAAAATCGATCTGAATGAAACTTTTTAAACTTGCCAATAATCAGTGTGATTATAGACCCAGTCAGCCAGGAGCTGAGGATTGGGATTTATGAAGCTACCGAAGACTATTGAGAAGCACCCCAAGTCGATCCACTGAAATAGTGCACATTCAATCCCTCTGGTCCCTAAATCTGTCCCGGCAGGCAGGCAGGCAGACAGGCAGGACAGGCAGGCAGACAGGCAGGCAGACAGGCAGGCAGGCAAGCAGGCAGGCAGGCAGGCAAGCAGACAGGCAGACAGGCAGGCAAGCAGACAGGCAGACAGAAGGCAGGCAGGCAGACAGGCAGGCAGACAGACTGACTGTCCATATGCAGGTTTAATATATTGTTAGGGGGATTCTTGGGCAGGAAACTGTTTCCATTTTTTGTGAAATTGGGTCTGCATCCCAAATTGTACCCTATTCCCTATTATGTGCACTCCTTTTAGACCAGGGCCCAAAGATTCACTATAGGGGATGGGGTGCTTTTTGGGCGCTCCCAGGGTTTGGTGGCAGCAGCAGGTTGGTGTTTATAAATGGAAGTGTGTCGTGAATCTTAACGATGTAAACAATCTGGTTTCTGCTCATCTGGAGAAACCTGCCGGTGGTGATCCATAACGAGAGGTCCTGCAGTGTCTGTGTCCCAAATGGCAACCTGTTCCCTATATAGTGCACTACCTCTGACCTGGGTCCATAGGGGACCATAGGACTCTGGTCAAAAGTAGTGCCATCTGGGGAAACACACCATTTGGGACCCGCACAGTGTGTGTTTTTTTGTCTTTCCCAGAAGGCTGAAACTGCTAGCGCTTTCGTGCTGTGTTTGTTTCCATCAACAGAGACCATATGAGAGGGTCCAATAGTGATATTCATTAAGGGCTGTGTATTAGCTTCGAGTGAGATCAAATTTGATTTGTCACATGCGCCGAATACAACAGGTGTAGACCTTGGCGTGAAATGCTTCCTTCAGTCAGGACTACTGTTGCTACGGATGCTGGCAGGTGTACACTATATTACCAAAAGTATGTGGACACCTGCTCGTCGAACATCTCATTCCAAAATCATGGGCATTAATATGGAGTTGGTCCTCCCCCTTTGCTGCTATAACAGCCACTCTTATGGGAAGGCTTTCCACTAGATGTTGGAACATTGCTGCGGGGACTTCCATTCAGCGTCGAGCATTAGTGAGTTCGGCACTGATGTTGGGTGATTAGGCCTGGCTCGCAGTTGGTGTTCCAATTAATCCCAAAGGTGTTCGATGGGGTTGAGGTCAGGGCTCTGTGCAGGCCAGTCAAGTTCTTCCACACCGATCTCGACAAACCATTTCTGTATGGACCTCGCTTTGTGCATGGGGGCATTGTCATGCTGAAACAGGAAAGGGCCTTCCTCAAACTGTTGCCACAAAGTTGGAAGCACATAATTGTTAAGTGCCTTGCTCAAGGGCACATCGACAGATTTTTCACCTAGTCGGCTTGGGGATTAGAACCAGCGACGCTCTTAACCACTAAGCTACCTGCCGCCCCATCTAGAATGTCATTGTATGCTGTAGCATTAAGATTTCCCTTCACTGGAACTAAGGGGCCTAGCCCGAACCATGAAAAACAGCCCCAGACCATTATTCCTGCTCCACCAAAATTTACAGTTGGCACTATGCATTGGGGCAGGTAGCGTTCTCCTGGCATCCGCCAAACCCAGATTTGTTTGTTGGACTGCCAGATGGTGAAGTGTGATTAATCACTCCAGAGAACACGTTTCCACTGCTCCAGAGTCCAATGGAGCTTTACACCACTCCAGTCGACGCTTGGCATTGCGCATGCTTATCTTAGGCTTGTGTGCGGCTGCTCGGCCATGGAAACCCATTACATGAAGCTCTCAATGAACAGTTCTTGTGCTGACGTTGCTTCCAGAGGCAGCTTGGAACTTGGTAGTAAGTGTTTACGCGCTTCAGCACTCGGCGTTCCCGTTCTGTGAGCTTGTATGGCCTACCACTTCGTGGCTGAGCCACTGTTGCTCCTAGACGTTTCCACTTCACAATAACAGCACTTACAGTTGACCGGGGCAGCTCTAGCAGGGCAGAAATTTGACGAACTGACTTGTTGGAAAGGTGGCATCCTATGACGGTGCCACGTTGAAAGTCACTCAGCTCTTTAGTAAGGACATTCTACTGCCAATGTTTGTCTATGGAGATTGCATGGCGGTGTGCTCGATTTTATACACCTGTCAGCAACAGGTGTGTCTGAAATAGCCGAAACCACTAATTTGAAGGGGTGTCCACATATGTTTATCCCAGAGGCTCCCTGTGGAGCTGGGTGGATAAATTTAAATCATTTGAATATGACAGAGGGATCCTTTGGTTACTGTCCAGTTAACAGGCTTTTAAAAATCTCCATTAAATAGAAAAGGTTGGTGTTAGCCTAAGTGTCTGGACATTAGGTCTACAATTGGGTTTAACACCAAACGCTACAACGACAGTCTGCAGAAGTGCTTTAGCTTTAATATGTGCTGACAGGATGTCCTGTTCCTCTGTGATACTCAGGCAGATGGGTCCTGTTCCTCTGTGATACTCCGGCTGATGGGTCCTGTTCCTCTGTGATACTCAGGCTGATGGGTACATAATATGGTAATACATTCAGCTGTACACTGATCCTAATAAAGGTAGTGAAAATTAAGCTATTCCAGTACTGAACCTCACAGCTTGATCCATAAGCATGGACCCTGAACAGAGTTTAACATCTTGATTCATAGGCTCAACACACACAATAGTTTTATGGTGACACTGGTGCGCAATGATGAGGCAACAGCCACAAGATTCGTGGTTCGACCATCCCCTACTGAACAGTTTGGGTCGTGTTCTGATTCTGCTCAATGATACAGTTGGCAATTTCTAGATAATAAACTCCAGTAATAACCTAATCTGTCAAGAAATACACTGTTTTTGTGATCATATAGTGCTTGTTTATTTCAGACTGTTTCACTGATAGCAAAAAATGAGAACTGAAATGTACTAAACTGATGCTAACACACTTTGTTGTTCTCTCTCTCCTCTGTTTCAGGGTGATGGCAGAGGGATAACTGACTCTCAGCCCCTCCACCCCTACGTGACCCTGTTTCTCCTTTTTTTTTATCTGATCCAAACACCCCTCTCCCCCTGTTTTTCTCAATTTCCTCTCGCCTCAACTCACTCTCCTGCCCCACTGTTTCATGGAGGAGAGCCAAACCAATACAACAACACACTGGGTTAATACACACGTCTCCACCCATCTGTCTCTGCAATAGAGGTTCTGGATCATTCTCCTGTCATGTTATCTGTCACACTCAATGATTGGATGAGCAGTAAGGATCATGTGATCGGACCTCTGTTCTCTCCACCCTTATTGGACGTCTTCTCTTTCTCATTTTTGTGATTGGTTTGGACCCTATTGGCTGTTGTCATTTCAACACTGTCCCCCCCCCCGCTGTTTTCTTCTCCTCACGGTAGTCCATCCTCTGATGTCATTGGGCCATGGTTCGCAAGAGAGGTTCCCTTATCTTGTGTGGAGCTTTCCTATTCGTCGCTTGCAATGGCTTGCTTCTCCTTTTCCTTTGGGGACGGCCTCCCATTGGTCGATTTGGGGAAGTGGGAGGGGCTGAGCCAGGGGGAAGGGAAGAATGGGGAGTGGCCAAAAGAAAAGGGGGTGGGACTAATCTGGCTGGCGAGGTGATCCGATTGGCAGAGGAGATAGAATCGGAACTCGAGACCCAGAAGAAACTTCTGAAGCAGATCCAGAGTCACAGGTCACTATGGGAAAAGAGGAAAGAGATGGGAAAAAGAGAGACGGATGGAGGGAAAATAGAAGAGAAAGGGAAACACAAACCGTCGCCACGGTTACCTCCAAAGGACGGCTCTGAAAACAAGGACCAAAGTCAAGAAAGAATTACACAGGAATTTGTTGCAGCAGTCCCAGACCTTAAAGTAGACACAAAACCAGACAATGACATAAAAGAACTGACCAACCACACCAAATTGGATGTATCTGTCACCATCCCACAAGTTGTCATTCCCATATTGGTTATCGCCTGTGACAGGGTGACTGTGAAAAGGAGTCTTGACAAATTGATACAATACCGCCCCTCTGCAGAACTCTATCCAATCATAGTTAGCCAGGACTGCGGCCATGCTGAGACAGCCCGCGTGATTGGCTCATATGGCAGTCAGGTGACCCACATTAGCCAACCAGACCACTCGGACATCCGGGTACGGCCGGAGCACAGGAAGTTCCAGGGTTACTATAAGATTGCCAGACACTACCGCTGGGCCCTCAACCAGGTGTTCAACACACTCTCTCACTCCACCGTGGTGATCGTTGAAGATGATTTGGAGGTAAGTGAACAGTAACTGAAGTCCATACACCTCTGTCTGCATGCACTGTAATTGAGGAATGGATTTAAAGTGCACCACAGTCTGAATGTCTTGGACTCATTGATTAGAAGTGCCTGAGTTTCTGGTGACTTGTGGCTCAATATAAGTATCTAGGAGCCTTGGATGTGGCTCAAAGGAGTCTATCTCCTGTTTTGTGTAGCGTGAGGCAGCTTGATGTACAAGGACACTCCCTGGACAGGACACTAGTGTATCGCAGGGCATTGGGTCCCATTTTTACAGCCTTTGGTAGGACTCGGCCGGAAATCGAACTCCCAACCTTCCAATCTCAGGGCGGACACGCTAACCACAAAGCCAGTTGGTGTCTATAAATTAGCACTGGATTCCTCACCTAGGCCTAATTGATGAATCCAGTGCTGCTTTTTAGTTACACTCCAACATCCAGCCCGACCCTGTGGCCTACAACAAAACATCAAGTACTCTGTTTACAGCACTAAGCTTTAGACAACCCCCCCGCTCCCTGCAACAGGGGCAGAATATGCCTTCCGTCTGCCTGCTCTCCACGTTCCATAGGTTTACATGGGAAGGTTACGTCATTCCATCAGACTCACATTGACATTTGGGATAATGATGATGAAAGTTGATCCTAAAATGTTCCTCGTTTGCACAGCACATTCATTGGGACAACCTGAAACATAGTTTTGCCTTCTTTTTATTAAGATTTATATTAATCTAGGGTAATTACTAGTCTAGTGTGACCAGTGGTTAGCCACTTTGTTCTGTGAAGGTCCAGTAATGCACATCAACAAGACTCATTTCAGGGAAGCCTCTATAAGCGTCTGTATACCAAAATAACTTAGTCAAGCATGCATACATATTTATTTTGTTGTTGTATGGATGGTCCCAGTGGGAATCAAACCAACAACCCTGGCGTTACAAGCTCCATGCTCTACCAAGATGGCCAGAGAGGACCCGTTTGTCATATTTAGATCACTAAACTGACCTCAAGCCAGTAGGTAAATCATGCCAAGATGGCCAGGGAGGACCCGTTTGTCATATTTAGATCACTAAACTGACCTCAAGCCAGTAGGTAAATCATGCCAAGATGGCCAGGGAGGACCCGTTTGTCATATTTAGATCACTAAACTGACCTCAAGCCAGTAGGTGAATCATGCCAAGATGGCCAGAGAGGACCCGTTTGTCATATTTAGATCACTAAACTGACCTCAAGCCAGTAGGTGAATCATGCCAAGATGGCCAGGGAGGACCCGTTTGTCATATTTAGATCACTAAACTGACCTCAAGCCAGTAGCTGAATCATGCCAAGATGGCCAGAGAGGACCCGTTTGTCATATTTAGATCACTAAACTGACCTCAAGCCAGTAGGTGAATCATGCCAAGATGGCCAGAGAGGAGTGAGAGCGGTGCACAGTAGGAACAGAGAGAGGGGACAGGTCTTAATCACAGTGTCCAGTTCAGTGGGCCGCTGTAATCCTGGTTTGCGTTCCCAGATGAACACATTTTAACTGATTTTAGTGGATTTACCACGTTGACACCGAGCAGAGGGGCGTGAGGACAGATCCTTCCCATCCTGCACTGCCCCACTCATCCGCCATCAATTCAGACCAAGGCTACGTCCCAAATGGCCCCCTATCCCCTATATACAGTGGGGGAAAAAAGTATTTAGTCAGCCACCAATTGTGCAAGTTCTCCCACTTAAAAAGATGAGGCCTGTAATTTTCATCATAGGTACACGTCAACTATGACAGACAAATTGAGGAAAAAAAATCCAGAAAATCACATTGTAGGATTTTTAATGAATTTATTTGCAAATGATGGTGGAAAATAAGTATTTGGTCACCTACAAACAAGCAAGATTTCTGGCTCTCACAGACCTGTAACTTCTTCTTTAAGAGGCTCCTCTGTCCTCCACTCGTTACCTGTATTAATGGCATCTGTTTGAACTTGTTATCAGTATAAAAGACACCTGTCCACTACCTCAAACAGTCACACTCCAAACTCCACTATGGCCAAGACCAAAGAGCTGTCAAAGGACACCAGAAACAAATTTGTAGACCTGCACCAGGCTGGGAAGACTGAATCTGCAATAGGTAAGCAGCTTGGTTTGAAGAAATCAACTGTGGGAGCAATTATTAGGAAATGGAAGACATTCAAGACCACTGATAATCTCCCTCGATCTGGGGCTCCACGCAAGATCTCACCTCGTGGGGTCAAAATGATCACAAGAACGGTGAGCAAAAATCCCAGAACCACACGGGGGGACCTAGTGAATGACCTGCAGAGAGCTGGGACCAAAGTAACAAAGCCTACCATCAGTAACACACTACGCCGCCAGGGACTCAAATCCTGCAGTGCAAGACGTGTCCCCCTGCTTAAGCCAGTACATGTCCAGGCCCGTCTGAAGTTTGCTAGAGTGCATTCGGATGATCCAGAAGAGGATTGGGAGAATGTCATATGGTCAGATGAATCCAAAATAGAACTTTTTGGTAAAAACTCGTCGTGTTTGGAGGACAAAGAATGCTGAGTTGCATCCAAAGAACACCATACCTACTGTGAAGCATGGGGGTGGAAACATCATGCTTTGGGGCTGTTTTTCTGCAAAGGGACCAGGATGACTGATCTGTGTAAAGGAAAGAATGAATGGGGCCATGTATCGTGAGATTTTGAGTGAAAACCTCCTTCCATCAGCAAGGGCATTGAAGATGAAACGTAGCTGGGTCTTTCAGCATGACAATGATCCCAAACACACCGCCCGGGCAACGAAGGAGTGGCTTCGTAAGAAGCATTTCAAGGTCCTGGAGTGGCCTAGCCAGTCTCCAGATCTCAACCCCATAGAAAATCTTTGGAGGGAGTTGAAAGTCCGTGTTGCCCAGCGACAGCCCCAAAACATCACTGCTCTAGAGGAGATCTGCATGGAGGAATGGGCCAAAATACCAGCAACAGTGTGTGAAAACCTTGTGAAGACTTACAGAAAACGTTTGACCTGTGTCATTGCCAACAAAGGGTATATAACAAAGTATTGAGAAACTTTAGTTATTGACCAAATACTTATTTTCCACCATAATTTGCAAATGAATTCATTAAAAATCCTAAAATGTGATTTTCTGGAAAAATAATTCTCAATTTGTCTGTCATAGTTGACGTGTACCTATGATGAAAATTACAGGCCTCTCATCTTTTTAAGTGGGAGAACTTGCACAATTGGTGGCTGACTAAATACTTTTTTCCCCCACTGTACTGCAGCACTACTTTTAAACAGGGTCCATAGGGCTCTAGTCAAAAGTAGTGCACTATATAGGGGATAAATGTGCCATTTGGGACGCAGGCCAAATTAAACTGCCAGCTGGTTGAACAAATTGTCTGGAAACAAACTGCATCGGCAGAATTCGTCGTGAGTTACAGGAAATTATCAAAACAACAGAGTTGCTGCCATGAATCACCAGTTAAAAGCTTCTAGGCTAAACTTTGCACCCCTAAATCAAACATTGAGAAACTGAGGGGGAAAATGTACTGGGAAACAGTTACTTTTCTACATATTGTGACTACCAACCTGAGGACACATTTATCATGTTTGCTTTGGCTAGTCATTTCGTGTTGACGTACTATTGGCATTGTATTAATCAGAAAGCCCAACATTTTGGACCCTATGGGTGGTTATCAGGCATGCTAAGTTCTTGTCCTTTTTTGTTATTAGGCTTGCATTGCATGGATTCATACTGCAGATGCAGTTTTCACAGCCAGTCGATTGTTGACAAGAGCAGAAACAAACATGTTTGGTAGTATTGGTTATTGTTTGGCATTACAATGAGTGACAGAGTTGACATGATGTCACAAACAGATCTGGGACCTGACTACAGTTTTCATAATTGCATGACAAATAGTGATGCAGGATATATACTGAATAATTCCTTATAACTGGAAGGAAAACATACTAAAAGACAAGTTATCCTACTGTAAAACTGATCCAAAGCTTCTCTGTCCCGTCCAGGTGGCCCCTGACTTCTTCGAGTACTTCCGCGCCCTGCACCCCATCTTGACCTCTGACCCCACCCTGTGGTGTGTGTCTGCCTGGAACGACAATGGCCGAGATGGCCTGGTGGACCCTGGGAAGGCGGACCTCCTCTACAGGACAGACTTCTTCCCTGGGCTGGGCTGGATGCTGTTGAAGGACGTCTGGGCCGAACTAGAGCCCAAGTGGCCCGCGGCCTTCTGGGACGACTGGATGCGTCACCCCGAGCAGCGTAAAGAGCGCTCCTGCATCCGCCCAGAGATCTCCAGAACTATAACCTTCGGACGCAAGGGTGTCAGCTTGGGTCAGTTCTTCGACCAGTACCTACGCTACATTAAACTCAACACTGACTTTGTGCCTTTCACCAAACAGGATCTGTCTTACTTGATGAAGGAGAAGTTCGATGTGAACTTTGTGAAGGAGGTTTACAGCGCCCCCCTAATTAAGGTGGAGGAGCTACAGCAAGGGGGCGGTTTGACGCGAACGGGTCCGTACCGGGTGCAATATTCCAGCCGGGAGAGTTTTAAAGTCCTGGCCCGTAACTTAGGGGTTATGGATGACTTGAAATCGGGGGTTCCCCGTGCAGGTTACAGGGGCGTGGTCAGCTTCCTGTCCCGTGGACGACGGGTCTTCTTGACCCCACCTGAGGGATGGACAAAGTACGACATCAGCTGGAGCTGAGAGGTTTGGACGGGACGTTAGTGTGAACGGTATCGAAGACCGACTCGAGAGAGAGAGGAACACCCTCTCAAACCAAAGAAAACAAAAACAAGGTCACATGAAGGAACTGAAACTAAACAAAACAGACAGGCTTGGTGGGTGGAAGGATTGGATAGAAGTAGGGTGGGTGGGTGGATTGGATAGAAGTAGGGTGGGTGGATTGGATAGAAGTAGGGTGGGTGGATTGGATAGAAGTAGGGTGGGTGGGTGGAGGGATTGGATAGAAGTAGGGTGGGTGGGTGGATTGGATAGAAGTAGGGTGGGTGGGTGGGTGGAGGGATTGGATAGAAGTAGGGTGGGTGGATTGGATAGAAGTAGGGTGGGTGGGGGGGTTAGGGATTGGATAGAAGTAGGGTGGGTGGGTGGATTGGATAGAAGTAGGGTGGGTGGGTGGAGGGATTGGATAGAAGTAGGGTGGGTGGATTGGATAGAAGTAGGGTGGGTGGATTGGATAGAAGTAGGGTGGGTGGGTGGGTGGGTGGAGGGATTGGATAGAAGTAGGGTGGGTGGATTGGATAGAAGTAGGGTGGGTGGATTGGATAGAAGTAGGGTGGGTGGATTGGATAGAAGTAGGGTGGGTGGGTGGGTGGGTGGAGGGATTGGATAGAAGTAGGGTGGGTGGGTGGAGGAGAGGAGTAAGGCACTCCTTGTTTTATGAGTGAACCTGAATGCAGTGTGACACAGGGAACCTGAATGCAGTGTGACACAGGGAACCTGAATGCAGTGTGACACAGGGAACCTGAATGCAGTGTGACACAGGGAACAGCCCAGGGAATGAAACCACAAAGTCTCTCTCACAGAAAGTAAGAACCATTTAGTGCTTGGTTGTTCTCCTGCTAGAGCTGGTCTAGGAAAGGTTTACTGTTCGCTTCAACGCAATGTCTTAAACTAAATCTAAAGTTCTGGACAGCCACAACCACAAGTTTGATTACATTGATTGGGAGGCCTCAGATGAGATTTTTGTCTTGTTCCCCGTGTCACCAGGTCTTAAAAGGAGAGGCCAATCCCCTCTCTGGTCACGTCCCAAATCGTACCCTTTTCCCTATTTAGTGCACTACTGTTGACCAGGGCTCATAGGGAAAAGGGTGCCATTTGGGACAGCCTCGGTCTACATTTTACTCAGAGCTCTACTTTAAAAGAACTTGCAGTCAAAGTGAACGAATCTGAGCGGTCAAAATATATTAGTTCGGTTGGTATTAATTAAACGAGTATTATAAATATGATTATCTAATTTGGTTTATTCATAAAATGAAAAAAGTACAATAAATGTTTTTTGGGAAAGGCTATTTTGGGAATTATTTTATTTAGCTATCTTGTAAATGGTTTATAAAGAGATCATCCTACAAAATAGTCAGAGGTTCATACATTGCCATGCAGCGCACCAGTTTAACACATTCTGTTGATGTTGACTGCATTCCGAATGGCACCCTATTTCCTAGAAAGGGAAGAGAGCCATTTGGGATGCAGATGCTGACTATACTTGAGTCCTTTTTGAAATGAAGGGTCGGTTGTAATTCCATGACATTCAAACGGTGGTCATCTACAGTTAGGTTTGTTGAAAAACCAATGATTACGATTGTTTTTACATGTTTTTCTTATTTTATTTTGCGATTTTACATGATTGGTGTAACTGGGTGATACATGAAGAGAAGGGGGATTATTAATGTTCTGGATTTAGTTCTGGGTTGATTGATTCATATGTCCTTATGGTGAGAGAAAAAACACTGCCTGACGTGTTTATAACTTTAATACGTTGCAAATAAAACTGACTATTTTGATATTTGTCCACTTATCCATTGTGTCTTATCTTTTGAGTGTCAGCAGTTTTCCAGACTAGTGACATAACACTAACGGATGTAAGTTTTATTGTTCCTGGTCATTTTCCAACAATCCTTTCCCATTTGTGCCTGTAACCTCTGTCTGCGTCACAAATGGCACCCTATTCCCTATATAGTGCACTACTTTTGATCAGAGCCCTATGGGCTATATAGGGAATAGGGTGCCATTCAGAATGCAACCCAGTCTAGGCTATCCTTCCCCACTTCCTTTCCCAGTCCACTCTTATCCTGTTGACTTCCTGCCCTATCTTGCTTCCTGTTTCACAAACAGTCTGGTCACCTTACAATCCAGATTAGAAGAGCCTAGAGATCAATTGAGGTGCCTCAGCAAGCAGATTTAGACAAAGGAGGACAGTATTTAAGACTATTGGCCGACCCGACTGTGTTGATTCCCTGAAAAGTATTTATCTGAGACCTCAAAAGGATTATGTCCATAGTCTCTCTGGGCCATTTCAAATCAAGCCAGAGGCTAATACAGTGCCTTGCAAAAGTATTCATCCCCCTTGGTGTTTTTTCCTATTTTGTTGCATTGCAACCTGTAATTTAAATGGATTTTTATTTGGATTTCATGTAATGGACATACACAAAATAGTCCAAATTGGTGAAGTGAAATGAAAAAAATTACTTGCTTCAAAGAATTCTAAAAAAATAAAAATAAACATATGTATTCACCCCCTTTGCTATTAAGCCCATAAATAAGATCTGGTGCAACCAATTACCTTCAGAAGTCACATAATTAGTTAAAGTCCAGCTTTGTGCAATCTAAGTGTCACTGATCTCAGTGTATACATGATCTGCCGTAATTTGCAAATATACATACATAGACACACACAAACACCTGTTCTGAAAGGCCCCAGAGTCTGCAACACCACTAAGCAAGGGGCACCATGAAGACCAAGGAGCGCTCCAACGAGGTCAGGGACAAAGTTGTGGAGAAGTACAGATCAGGGTTGGGTTATAAAAAAATATCAGAAACTTTGAACATCCCACGGAGCACCATTAAATCCATTATTAAAAAATTGAAAGAATATGGAACCACAAAAAACCTGCCAAGAGAGGGCCGCCCACCAAAACTCACAGACCAGGCAAGGAGGGCATTAATCAGACCAAAGATAACCCTGAAAGAGCTGCAAAGCTCCACAGCGGAGATTGGAGCATCTGTTCATAGGACCACTTTAAGCTGTACACTCCACAGAGCTGGGCTTTACGGAAGAGTGGCCACAAAAAAAGCCATTGCTTAAAGAATAGTTATGCACGCTCAAGTTCTGTTTTTCTGTCTTATTTCTTGTTTGTTTCACAATAAAAAAATATGTTGCATCTTCAAAGTGGCAGGCATGTTGTGTAAATCAAATAATATAATAATAATAATATGCCATTTAGCAGACGCTTTTATCCAAAGCGACTTACAGTCATGCGTGCATACATTTTTTGTGTATGGGTGGTCCCGGGGATCGAACCCACTACCTTGGCGTTACAAGCGCCATGCTCTACCAGCTGAGCTACAGAGGACCAAGAATGATACAAACCCCCCAAAAATCAATTTTAATTCCAGGTTGTAAGGCAACAAAATAAGAAAAATGCCAAGGAGGGTGAATACTTTCGCAAGCCACTGTATGCCCAATAGTTTAGTTAACAAAAAAAAAAAAAATCAGAAATATACTTTCTTTGTACGTTACTATACTATAGGTTGGCCAAGCTAAGACATGGACAGACCGGTAGAATTGCTGAGCGTCTGGGGCCGAAAGTGCTTCGTTAACACCGCTGAACAGAGTACCTGCCGTAATTTGCAAACCCATTCTGCATCTAGAAAACGGGAGAAAACGACAGAGGGGGTGATCCCTGTCACACACTGCGCCGACAGCAAGCGAACGAACGGCCCCGCACTGCGCCGACAGCAAGCGAACGAACGGCCCCGCACTGCGCCGACAGCAAGCGAACGAACGGCCCCGCACTGCGCCGACAGCAAGCGAACGAACGGCCCCGCACTGCGCCGACAGCAAGCGAACGAACGGCCCCGCACTGCGCCGACAGCAAGCGAACGAACGGCCCCCGCACTGCGCCGACAGCAAGCGAACGAACGGCCCCCGCACTGCGCCGACAGCAAGCGAACGAACGGCCCCCGCACTGCGCCAACAGCAAGCGAACGAACGGCCCCGCACTGCGCCGACAGCAAGCGAACGAACGGCCCCCGCACTGCGCCGACAGCAAGCGAACGAACGGCCCCCGCACTGCGCCGACAGCAAGCGAACGAACGGCCCCGCACCGCGCCGACAGCAAGCGAACGAACGGCCCCGCGCCGACAGCAAGCGAACGAACGGCCCCGCACCGCGCCAACAGCAAGCGAACGAACGGCCCCGCACTGCGCCAACAGCAAGCGAACGAACGGCCCCGCACTGCGCCGACAGCAAGCGAACGAACGGCCCCGCACTGCGCCGACAGCAAGCGAACGAACGGCCCCCGCACTGCGCCCCGACAGCAAGCGAACGAACGGCCCCCGCACTGCGCCGACAGCAAGCGAACGAACGGCCCCGCACTGCGCCGACAGCAAGCGAACGAACGGCCCCCGCACTGCGCCGACAGCAAGCGAACGAACGGCCCCGCGCCGACAGCAAGCGAACGAACGGCCCCGCGCCGACAGCAAGCGAACGAACGGCCCCAGCACCGCGCCAACAGCAAGCGAACGAACGGCCCCGCACTGCGCCAACAGCAAGCGAACGAACGGCCCCGCACTGCGCCGACAGCAAGCGAACGAACGGCCCCGCACTGCGCCGACAGCAAGCGAACGAACGGTCCCCGCACTGCGCCCCGACAGCAAGCGAACGAACGGCCCCCGCACTGCGCCGACAGCAAGCGAACGAACGGCCCCGCACTGCGCCGACAGCAAGCGAACGAACGGCCCCCGCACTGCGCCGACAGCAAGCGAACGAACGGCCCCGCACTGCGCCGACAGACAACCGGTCTGGTGAGGTTTCTGCTTTAGGCTATAAGAGCTACTGTACTTTACGGCTTGTGTAGCAGCCGGCGTGACAGGCTGATCTAATGATGTGTAGCAGCCGGCGTGACAGGCTGATCTAATGATGTGTAGCAGCCGGCGTGACAGGCTGATCTAATGATGTGTAGCAGCCGGCGTGACAGGCTGATCTAATGTTGTGTAGCAGCCGGCGTGACAGGCTGATCTAATGTTGTGTAGCAGCCGGCGTGACAGGCTGATCTAATGTTGTGTAGCAGCCAGCATGACAGCCTGATCTCACCAGCTATTTAAAGGCATCAGTCCCGAGGTGATAAATGAAGATAACATCTGCTTGTTTATAGTGGAGGTTAACTTGGAACTACACTGTATACTTTGTCTGCATCCCAAATGAATCCCTATGTAGTGCACTACTTTAGACCAGGTCCCATAGGGCTCTGGTCAAAAGTAGTGCCCTCTATAGGGAATAGGGTGCCACTTGAGACGCAAGTCTTTGACTAGGGCTGTTTCGATATTCAGTCAGTGTAAGCCTTGGCAGGCAGTTTTGTTCATTTGTATATTTTCTGACTGTGGCACACACCTCAAGACAGACAATGACAGGACAAGATTAGATGTTGAGGCAAGAAGAAGCAGCAAGTCTGTATATCGAGTCAAACATATTTATGAATCCACATTGAGCGCAGAACAGCGCTTGTTTAGTGTCTCTCTCTACATCTTTACAAGTCATTCAATGTAACATTTTCCTCTTCCTTCACACTAGAAACTACCGCTTGGTAACTTGTCAACTATCTTCACAGGCTATAAAATGCAGCATTCACAATCCAAATTACAAGGTAAATAAAATAAAAAAATAAAAATAACTCAAATATTCAGTGACAGCTACCTAGTCTAGATAAATACAACAAAATAATATTAACATCATTAAACAAATGGCATTGGAAAAGGCCTGACAATGTTCAGAAACGTCCCTTCTATCCACAGGGGGCGCTATTCTACAGTAGTCCTAATTTATTCATTCATTCATTCATTCTAGGGGCGAATGAATGAATGCCAGCAGATTAAGAAATTATTTTACTGTATTGTACTTTTCGATCTGATAATAGTTTATTTGACCTTTAGTTATCAGTGTTAAAGGTCAAATATAAGTCGCAATGTCTGCAGGACAATAGATCTGGTCTTCTTTAGCGGGTCGGTTCAACTGAGGGCACAGAGGTAAAAAAAGGACAAGTTAAAGCAGAATATTCACTGAATCACTTGATAATATTCTATACTCCACTGATAAAATATAGATGTTTCTAACATAATACATTTCCTAATAAAGTAACAGATGACCAGCAAAGACCACTCCTTTTACTCTAGACCCACTGATAACCAAGACCGACCGGAACTAAGCAGCACTTACTGTAAGATGAGATGTCGATCTCGTCGGGCAGCTCGCTGATGTTCACCTCGAATCGTTCCTGGACGTCGTTAAGGGTGCGGGCGTCCGTCTCATCAGACACAAACGTGATGGCCAGGCCTTTGGTGCCAAACCTGCCCGCCCTGGCAACCTGAGTAAGACGGCACACAAACAACTTAAGAGGGCGTTATAACTAAGTAAACCTTATGATGACCCCGGCTGCTACCGGTAAGACGGACAAACAAGAGGCCTTTGACAAAATAACCTCAGCGTCGGCGCGTTTGAGAGGATACATCTGAGGAAGGCGAGGCACAGAACTGCTCATCTGGATCACGTCACGAGTAGTTATTTGACTGAGAAAAAGGACAGTCTTCAGTAGTCTACGGGACATACTCTGTGCAGGTAAGTGTCAGAGTCTTCTGGCATGTCGTAGTTGAAGGCGATGTTGACCCTCTCGATGTCGATCCCTCTGCCAAACAGGTTGGTGGCCACCAGGATACGTCTCTGGAAGTCTTTAAACTGTTGGTAACGAGAGAGACTGGGGAAGGAGGTTGGGGAGAAAGAGAAGAGGGGGTGGGATTAGTTTAGAAAAAGATGGGTAATGACCATGTCAGATCAAACAATTATAGTATTAATGTTCTAAATAATACACACGAAACAGAACCAGAACCCCACCCCCCCCCCACCCCACACACACCGTTCCTCCTGGGGCATCCCGCGGTGGATGGCGATAGCCGGGAAGTTCTGCTCAACCAACAGCTGGGCCAGAGCCACACAGCGCTGCACTGACTTCACAAAGATCACCACCTATAATATACAATAATATCACTTCACACACTGGGCCAGAGATCACACAGCGCTGCACTGACTTCGAACCATGTGGAAACAACACACTGACTACACACACTAGATTTGACTAGTCACTGCATTTGCATTTTCCAAATTTGACTTGTCTTGTCAGCGTTTATGTTTTCCCTGAATTTCCTGCTGTTATTTACCACGGTGGAACATGAAACACAGTACCTGGTTGAACTAAGACACTGACTAAACACACTATTTGCATACAAAAACTTTCCCAGCTAGTGGTTACTTTCTTCCTCAGTTTCTCCTGCCATGTGCCTCTGTGGAACATCACGATTAAATTCCAGTACCTGGTTGAACATCATAATTAATTCCAGTACCTGGTTGAACATCATAATTAATTCCAGTACCTGATTGAACGTCATAATTAATTCCAGTACCTGGTTGAACTCCACTGTGGAACATTATAATTAATTCCAGTACCTGATTGAACATCATCATTAATTCCAGTACCTGATTGAACATCATAATTAATTCCAGTACCTGATTGAACATCATAATTAATTCCAGTACCTGATTGAACATCATAATTAATTCCAGTACTGGATTGAACATCAATTCATTCCTGTACCTGGTTGAACATCATAATTAATTCCAGTACCTGGTTGAACTCCACTGTGGAACATCATAACTAATTCCTGTACCTGGTTGAACATCATAATTCATTCCAGTATCTGATTGAACATCATAATTAATTCCAGTACTGGATTGAACATCAATTCATTCCTGTACCTGGTTGAACATCATAATTAATTCCAGTACCTGGTTGAACTCCACTGTGGAACATCATAACTAATTCCTGTACCTGGTTGAACATCATAATTCATTCCAGTACCTGATTGAACTCCACTGTGGAACATTATAATTAATTCCAGTACCTGATTGAACATCATAATTAATTCCAGTACCTGGTTGAACTCCACTGTGGAACATCATAATTCATTCCAGTACCTGATTGAACATCATAATTCATTCCAGTACCTGGTTGAACTCCAGCACGTCGAGGAGATCAAAGAGCTTCCTGTTCTTCTCGTTGTCCTTCAGTTTGACGTAGTCCTGCAGCAGCCCGTGGAGATTCAGCTTGGTCTCATCATCAACACAGATTTCCATCGACTGGGTGGAGCAAGCAGGGGGTGGGACAGGGTGAGGGGAGGGGGGTTGGAAGGTAGGGGAATGAGGAAGACGTGTGAGGAGCGTTAACGGGGGGTTGGGAAGGGGACGGTAGGAGGGAAGGTGGATGTTTTAGGAGAGTTAACGGGGGGTTGGGAAGGGGACGGTAGGAGGGAAGGTGGATGTTTTAGGAGAGTTAACGGGGGTTGGGAAGGGGACGGTAGGAGGGAAGGTGGATGTTTTAGGAGAGTTAACGGGGGGTTGGGAAGGGGACGGTAGGAGGGAAGGTGGATGTTTTAGGAGAGTTAACGGGGGTTGGGAAGGGGACGGTAGGAGGGAAGGTGGATGTTTTAGGAGAGTTAACGGGGGGTTGGGAAGGGACGGTAGGAGGAAAGGTGGATGTTTTAGGAGAGTTAACGGGGGTTGGGAAGGGAACGGTAGGAGGGAAGGTGGATGTTTTAGGAGAGTTAACGGGGGTTGGGAAGGGGACGGTAGGAGGGAAGGTGGATGTTTTAGGAGAGTTAACGGGGGTTGGGAAGGGACGGTAGGAGGGAAGGTGGATGTTTTAGGAGAGTTAACGGGGGGTTGGGAAGGGGACGGTAGGAGGGAAGGTGGATGTTTTAGGAGCGTTAACGGGGGGTTGGGAAGGGGACGGTAGGAGGGAAGGTGGATGTTTTAGGAGCGTTAACGGGGGGTTGGGAAGGGGACGGTAGGAGGGAAGGTGGATGTTTTAGGAGAGTTAACGGGGGTTGGGAAGGGACGGTAGGAGGGAAGGTGGATGTTTTAGGAGAGTTAACGGGGGGTTGGGAAGGGGACGGTAGGAGGGAAGGTGGATGTTTTAGGAGAGTTAACGGGGGGTTGGGAAGGGGACGGTAGGAGGGAAGGTGGATGTTTTAGGAGAGTTAACGGGGGGGTTGACAGGGCATTTGATTTGACGAGTTGTGAAGGGTTTTGAATGGTTGATCCAGGTTTGTGAGGGATAGAGGAGTTGCGTGTACATATAAACAGTAATAAGGTAGATTGATACTTGTTCAGGATAGGGAAAGGGAAGAATACAGGGAGTGGATGGTTCCCAGAGAGCAGTGGTTAGGGTGAGGAGGTAGTGGTGGATCAGGGAGACATGAAACAGAAGGGATGGTGAGTTAAGATGGACGCCAAAAGGTTTGAAGTTCACACAACCAGCCAGACAGACATGCACGCACGCACACACACAGGATCCCAATTCACATACTGATGCAACACAGACAGACATCGCTCACCCTCACTAGTCACTACTATCCACACAACACTTGCAAAAAGCAAAATGTCAAATGAAAAGCCGTAGTGATCAGACGAAATGGCAAGTTATTGTAAACTGTAACCACAAGCATTACATTAACGCTCTAATGTCCACTAAAACAAAAAGCCCTCATTGGCTGCTCCACTTGACGTAAGAGCGATTCATCTTCACATCACATTCATCTATCCACCACTTTGACTCTGTCTCTCTGGCATCAGCTGTGCCTAATTAAACAACGAGGGAACCATCTCTGTCAATTAGATGGGCTTCATGATCAATCAGGGACATCATTTACTGTGGGGCTGTACAACTCAATCTAATTACATCAATGACATTTAATATAAATGATCCTCAAGATTATTATTGCGGTTATCTCACATTCACTCAGTCTGTCCTCTCAATCCCAGTCACTGTCGTATGTCATTCACTCAGTCTGTCCTCTCAATCCCAGTCACTGTCGTATGTCATTCACTCAGTCTGTCCTCTCAATCCCAGTCACTGTAGTATGTCATTCACTCAGTCTGTCCTCTCAATCCCAGTCACTGTCGTATGTCATTCACTCAGTCTGTCCTCTCAATCCCAGTCACTGTCGTATGTCATTCACTCAGTCTGTCCTCTCAATCCCAGTCACTGTCGTATGTCATTCACTCAGTCTGTCCTCTCAATCCCAGTCACTGTCGTATGTCATTCACTCAGTCTGTCCTCTCAATCCCAGTCACTGTCGTATGTCATTCACTCAGTCTGTCCTCTCAATCCCAGTCACTGTCGTATGTCATTCACTCAGTCTGTCCTCTCAATCCCAGTCACTGTCGTATGTCATTCACTCAGTCTGTCCTCTCAATCCCAGTCACTGTCGTATGTCATTCACTCAGTCTGTCCTCTCAATCCCAGTCACTGTCGTATGTCATTCACTCAGTCTGTCCTCTCAATCCCAGTCACTGTCGTATGTCATTCACTCAGTCTGTCCTCTCAATCCCAGTCACTGTCGTATGTCATTCACTCAGTCTGTCCTCTCAATCCCAGTCACTGTCGTATGTCATTCACTCAGTCTGTCCTCTCAATCCCAGTCACTGTCGTATGTCATTCACTCAGTCTGTCCTCTCAATCCCAGTCACTGTCGTATGTCATTCACTCAAAGTCATGTCGGTCGGTCAGTCAGTCAGTCAGTCCGTCCACAGCCTCCTCATCCTTCAACTGTAGCCTGTGTGTTTGAAGATGCTGCTTCTGTTAACGTGTGTGTGTCTATATTTCTTTATGCGTGTCCTGGATGCTTGTGAGAGTACGAGGGTTTATGCAGTGTGTAGTTGTGTGTCTGATATCCATGATCATGTAGTTGGAATGTGTCAAATAAAAACGCTATTAGAGTCAACATGTTGACGGGCTGTACTAAGGAACTGGTGCTGCCTTTGTTACCAGGCGAAGAGTTTTAGAGAGATGGATTTTCCTTTTCAGTTTTTCTGCTCGGTCTATTTTTCATATGACTGCAATGCTCTTCTATCCCAGGCTCGCTCTCCAAGCGTTTCAGAGTTACCTCATCGATTCTAGATTCACGGCAACACGACCCAGCTCTGTGTACCGTCTGCATCTAGTCACACATCTCCCTCTACTTTCTCTCTGCATCTTCATCGCTTCCCTCCCGCGTCGATCTTCCTCATTACCATTCCTCTCTCTCTCCTTTCTTCACATCAGGGTGTTCTGCCTTGTTACTGCCTCTGTCTGTACAGTGTGTTAGACGATGGTTCATGTCTGTGATTTATTACCAAGGCATCCTGATGCTTGGGTAGCAGCTTAGGGACAGAATGGTGGCCATTTTTCTCTTGTGAGACGGGCCTCATGTTCCTACAGGGTTAATCGCCTATCTCCAGTTACCTCAATTCCATTTAATAGCAGACTGGCTGACAAAGAGGTAATGGAGCCATTTTGGCTCAGCTCAGCGGACCTAGGCAATTCCACTTTGTTGGGAAACTAATGAACTACAGTGGCCCAGAGAGACAGGCAGCTTCTACTTAACGAACTACAGTGGCCCAGAGAGACAGGCAGCTTCTACTTAACGAACTACAGTGGCCCAGAGAGACAGGCAGCTTCTACTTAATGAACTGCAGTGGCCCAGAGAGACAGGCAGCTTCTACTTAATGAACTGCAGTGGCCCAGAGAGACAGGCAGCTTCTACTTAATGAACTGCAGTGGCCCAGAGAGACAGGCAGCGTCGATTTAATGAACTACAGTGGCCCAGAGAGACAGGCAGCTTCTACTTAATGAACTACAGTGGCCCAGAGAGACAGGCAGCTTCTACTTAATGAACTGCAGTGGCCCAGAGAGACAGGCAGCTTCTACTTAATGAACTACAGTGGCCCAGAGAGACAGGCAGCTTCTACTTAACGAACTACAGTGGCCCAGAGAGACAGGCAGCTTCTACTTAATGAACTACAGTGGCCCAGAGAGACAGGCAGCTTCTACTTAACGAACTGCAGTGGCCCCGAGAGACAGGCAGCTTCTACTTAACGAACTACAGTGGCCCAGAGAGACAGGCAGCTTCTACTTAATGAACTACAGTGGCCCAGAGAGACAGGCAGCTTCTACTTAATGAACTACAATGGCCCAGAGAGACAGGCAGCTTCTACTTAATGAACTGCAGTGGCCCAGAGAGACAGGCAGCTTCTACTTAATGAACTACAGTGGCCCAGAGAGACAGGCAGCTTCTACTTAACGAACTACAGTGGCCCAGAGAGACAGGCAGCTTCTACTTAACGAACTACAGTGGCCCAGAGAGACAGGCAGCTTCTACTTAATGAACTACAGTGGCCCAGAGAGACAGGCAGCTTCTACTTAACGAACTACAGTGGCCCAGAGAGACAGGCAGCTTCTACTTAACGAACTACAGTGGCCCAGAGAGACAGGCAGCTTCTACTTAACGAACTACAGTGGCCCAGAGAGACAGGCAGCTTCTACTTAATGAACTACAGTGGCCCAGAGAGACAGGCAGCTTCTACTTAATGAACTACAGTGGCCCAGAGAGACAGGCAGCTTCTACTTAATGAACTACAGTGGCCCAGAGAGACAGGCAGCTTCTACTTAATGAACTACAGTGGCCCAGAGAGACAGGCAGCTTCTACTTAATGAACTGCAGTGGCCCAGAGAGACAGGCAGCTTCTACTTAATGAACTGCAGTGGCCCAGAGAGACAGGCAGCTTCTACTTAATGAACTGCAATGGCCCAGAGAGACAGGCAGCTTCTACTTAATGAACTGCAGTGGCCCAGAGAGACAGGCAGCTTCTACTTAATGAACTACAGTGGCCCAGAGAGACAGGCAGCGTCGACTTAATGAACTACAGTGGCCCAGAGAGACAGGCAGCTTCTACTTAATGAACTGCAGTGGCCCAGAGAGACAGGCAGCTTCTACTTAATGAACTACAGTGGCCCAGAGAGACAGGCAGCTTCTACTTAATGAACTACAGTGGCCCAGAGAGACAGGCAGCTTCTACTTAATGAACTGCAGTGGCCCAGAGAGACAGGCAGCTTCTACTTAACGAACTACAGTGGCCCAGAGAGACAGGCAGCGTCGACTTAATGAACTGCAGTGGCCCAGAGAGACAGGCAGCTTCTACTTAATGAACTACAGTGGCCCAGAGAGACAGGCAGCTTCTACTTAACGAACTACAGTGGCCCAGAGAGACAGGCAGCTTCTACTTAACGAACTACAGTGGCCCAGAGAGACAGGCAGCTTCTACTTAACGAACTACAGTGGCCCAGAGAGACAGGCAGCGTCGACTTAACGAACTACAGTGGCCCAGAGAGACAGGCAGCTTATTTTCCTCTCCCAGCTTGGCCCTTGTCAGTGTTCCTCTTCGTTTGTCTTGGCTTGTGTTATTTGTTTGACTGAGGTTCTTTGGGATACTTCTTCTTTACATTAGCTTAATTAGGCTTTTCTCCTCTGAGTTGTACCTGTCGTTTGCCAAATGAGCGGTTACAGCTCCAGGGAGAACCCTTTCTATTAACTATAGTGCAGTGAGCTGTTTCTTTTTTACAAGCAGCTTGGAGCAGAGCGTACGCACTCATGCCAGCCTGGTAAAACAGTTTCCTTAATAAATAAAAGGTGGGAGGTTGGCCGTGACAAATAGTTTTTGCTTGGCTAGATTATGAGATTGTTTAACTGCCTTTGAACGAAAGCGTCGTTAAACGAATGCTGCATAGGCTCGTCAGCATAGTGACATCAGGGAGGTCAGATTCGTAACGTACAGACTGAAAACTGGGCCTATTTCTGCCTGACAGTGTTTAACTTCGTCATGAAGTTAAGATATACTGCGTACATTTCAGTTCAACAGCACAAGCTAGTCTATAAAGGAGACTCCGTTACCACAATGCATGGCATTTTGATGAAAGGTGATCGAGTACACTACTACCGCAATGTCTTAGCGTACCGAGTTAGTGACCTAGCATAGAACTAAGGCCTTACTATGTCAGTGGGCTGACACTTCCCTTATAGTGTAGAAAGACGTCGCTGTCTCTCTCCTGTCAGACTCCGGGGGCCGTGGGGGTAACTCCTCCTCCCCCCTCTTCCCCCCGTTCCACCAGGCAGGGCAGAACAGGGGGATGGGTGGAGGTCAGAAAAAAGGAGAGGCGTGGTGGACGCAGGAGGAGGCGTAATTACATCTTGCATGAACTTTCGGCAGACGGGGCGGATCTCTTTGCTCAGGGTGGCGCTGAACATCATGACCTGTTTCTCATGGGGGGGTCAGACGGAATATCTCCTGGACATCTCTGCGCATGTCTGAGGGAGAAAGGAGGGAGGGAATGAAGATTTGTAAATGTAGTTAGATCTCCTAGACTGTAAATAGGGGTAGATGATGAATCAATAGTGAAAGAGATTGTGGTCCTCTGTAGCTCAGCTGGTAGAGCACGGCGCTTGTAACGCCAAGGTAGTGGGTTAGATCCCCGGGACCACCCATACACAAAAATGTATGCACGCATGACTGTAAGTCGCTTTGGATAAAAGCGTCTGCTAAATGGCATATTATGATTCGTTAACGGTCTGCTGTCCAATCTTCAATGATTCAGACTCACCAAGTTGTTCCAGCATCTTGTCACACCCGTCCAGGATGAAGTGTTTGATGTGTCGCAGGTTGAGGGTCTTGTTGCGGATCAGGGCCAGGAGTCGCCCCCGGCGTCCCCACCATCACATGGGGACACTCCTTCTTCAACACCTCCCCGTCCTTCTTTATAGACAGGCCACCAAAGAACACTGCCACCTGGTGAGAGAGATTGGGACAAAACCAGCGGTGAAACACTGTGCAGTTATTATCAAGACTTAAGAGGGTCAGGGAGGTAATAACATTGTGTACCTTGATAGTTGCCATGTACTTGGAGAATCTCTCATACTCCTTGCTGATCTGAAACGCCAGCTCTCGGGTGTGGCACATCACCAGCACTGACACCTAAACAAAGCGAGAAGTGGGCAGGATGGGTAGTTAATGCATTATAAAGCTTAGTACTTCACAGCTACTAATGGACCAAGACTATGACAATACTAGCTCTATAAACAGTCCAGAAGACAATGAGGCAGAGAGAGAGAGAGCGAGAGATAAGGCCGAGCGAGAGAGCGATGAGGCCGAGCGAGAGAGCGAGAGAGAGAAGAGGCCGAGCGAGAGAGAGAGAGAGAGAGAGAGGAGGCCGAGCGAGAGAGAGAGAGAAGAGGCAGAGAGAGAGAGAAGAGGCAGAGCGAGAGATGAGGCCGAGCGAGAGAGAGAGAGATGAGGCAGAGAGAGAGAGAGAGAGAGATGAGGCAGAGAGAGAGAGAGAGAGAGATGAGGCAGAGAGAGAGAGAGAGAGGCAGAGAGAGAGAGATGAGGCAGAGATGAGGCAGAGAGAGAGAGAGAGAGAGAGAGAGTGAGGCAGAGAGATGAGGCAGAGAGAGAGAGAGATGAGGCAGAGAGAGAGAGAGAGAGAGATGAGGCAGAGAGAGAGAGAGAGAGAGAGAGAGATGAGGCAGAGAGAGAGAGAGAGAGAGGAGATGAGGCAGAGAGAGAGAGAGAGAGAGAGATGAGGCAGAGAGAGAGAGAGAGAGATGAGGCAGAGAGAGAGAGAGGGAGATGAGGCAGAGAGAGAGAGGCAGAGAGAGAGAGAGAGATGAGGCAGAGAGAGAGCGAGAGATGAGGCAGAGAGAGCGAGAGCGAGAGCGAGAGAGATGAGGCAGAGCGAGAGCGAGAGAGATGAGGCAGAGCGAGAGAGAGATGAGGCAGAGCGAGAGAGAGATGAGGCAGAGCGAGAGAGAGATGAGGCAGAGCGAGAGAGAGATGTGGGTGACCTTCAAAGACTAGCTAGCTACTGTACCAATCCGACCTGATTGTTGTACATAGGCTTTTGAAATGTGTATTTGCTGTGATATACTTTATGCATGATACGTGACCTTCAAAGACTAGCTAGCCTCAATATCAATATGACCTCCAGCCTGCGTCACATAGACTTACATGGGTCTTACCATACAATGTTGTACAAAGTCTGTTGGTATGCATTTGGATGTGATGTTATGTACGGTGGGTGTGAGTGACCTTCAATGTCATGTGACCTTCAAAAACTAAACCTGACCTCCAACGTGTGTTACAGGTTGAACAGCATGATGACCAGGGCCGAGAGAGAGAGAGAGAGAGAGAGAGAGAGAGAGAGAGAGATGAGGCAGAGAGAGAGAGAGAGAGAGAGAGAGATGAGGCAGAGAGAGAGAGAGAGAGAGAGATGAGGCAGAGAGAGAGAGAGAGAGAGAGAGAGATGAGGCAGAGAGAGAGAGAGAGAGAGAGATGAGGCAGAGAGAGAGAGAGGGAGATGAGGCAGAGAGAGAGAGAGAGAGAGAGAGAGAGAGAGATGAGGCAGAGAGAGAGAGAGAGATGAGGCAGAGAGAGAGCGAGAGATGAGGCAGAGAGAGCGAGAGCGAGAGCGAGAGAGATGAGGCAGAGCGAGAGCGAGAGAGATGAGGCAGAGCGAGAGAGAGATGAGGCAGAGCGAGAGAGAGATGAGGCAGAGCGAGAGAGAGATGAGGCAGAGCGAGAGAGAGATGAGGCAGAGCGAGAGAGAGATGAGGCAGAGCGATGAGGCAGAGAGAGTGAGACAGAGCGATGAGGCAGAGAGAGTGAGACAGAGCGATGAGGCAGAGAGAGTGAGACAGAGAGAGAGAAGAGGCAGAGCGAGCGAGAGAGAGAGAGAGAGAAGAGGCAGAGCGAGCGAGAGAGATGAGGCAGAGCGAGAGAGAGCGATGAGGCAGAGAGAGAGAGAGAGATGAGAGCGAGAGATGAGAGAGAGCGAGAGACAGATGAGGCAGAGCGAGAGAGAGCGATGAGGCAGAGAGAGAGAGCGAGAGAGAGATGAGGCAGAGCGAGAGAGAGCGATGAGGCAGAGAGAGTGAGACAGAGAGAGATGAGGCAGAGAGAGAGAGAGAGATGAGGCAGAGAGAGAGCGAGAGATGAGGCAGAGAGAGCGAGAGCGAGAGAGATGAGGCAGAGCGAGCGAGAGAGATGAGGCAGAGCGAGCGAGAGAGATGAGGCAGAGCGAGCGAGAGAGAGATGAGGCAGAGCGAGCGAGAGAGAGATGAGGCAGAGCGAGCGAGAGAGAGATGAGGCAGAGCGAGCGAGAGATGAGGCAGAGCGAGAGAGAGAGAAGAGGCAGAGCGAGAGAGAGAGATGAGGCAGAGCGAGAGAGAGAGATGAGGCAGAGCGAGAGAGAGAGATGAGGCAGAGCGAGAGAGAGAGATGAGGCAGAGCGAGAGAGAGAGATGAGGCAGAGCGAGAGAGAGAGATGAGGCAGAGCAAGAGAGAGAGATGAGGCAGAGCGAGAGAGAGATGAGGCAGAGAGCGAGAGAGAAGAGGCAGAGCGAGAGAGAAGAGGCAGAGCGAGAGAGAAGAGGCAGAGCGAGAGAAATGAGGCAGAGCGAGAGAGATGAGGCAGAGCGAGAGAGATGAGGCAGAGCGAGAGAGATGAGGCAGAGCGAGAGAGAGATGAGGCAGAGCGAGAGAGAGATGAGGCAGAGCGAGAGAGAGATGAGGCAGAGCGAGAGAGAGATGAGGCAGAGCGAGAGAGATGAGGCAGAGCGAGAGAGAGATGAGGCAGAGCGAGAGAGAGATGAGGCAGAGCGAGAGAGAGATGAGGCAGAGCGATGAGGCAGAGAGAGTGAGACAGAGAGAGAGAAGAGGCAGAGCGAGCGAGAGAGATGAGAGCGAGAGATGAGAGAGAGCGAGAGACAGATGAGGCAGAGCGAGAGAGAGCGATGAGGCAGAGAGAGAGAGAGCGAGAGAGAGATGAGAGCGAGAGATGAGAGAGAGCGAGAGACAGATGAGGCAGAGCGAGAGAGAGCGATGAGGCAGAGCGAGAGAGAGCGATGAGGCAGAGCGAGCGAGAGAGAGATGAGGCAGAGCGAGCGAGAGAGAGAAGAGGCAGAGCGAGAGAGAGAGAGAGAAGAGGCAGAGCGAGAGAGAGAGATGAGGCAGAGCGAGAGAGAGAGATGAGGCAGAGCGAGAGAGAGAGATGAGGCAGAGCGAGAGAGAGAGATGAGGCAGAGCGAGAGAGAGAGATGAGGCAGAGCGAGAGAGCGATGAGGCAGAGAGAGAGAGCGATGAGGCAGAGAGAGAGAGCGATGAGGCAGAGCGAGAGAGCGATGAGGCAGAGCGAGCGAGAGAGATGAGGCAGAGCGAGCGAGAGAGATGAGGCAGAGCGCGCGAGAGAGATGAGGCAGAGCGCGCGAGAGAGAGATGAGGCAGAGCGCGCGAGAGAGAGATGAGGCAGAGCGCGCGAGAGAGAGAGATGAGGCAGAGCGCGCAGAGAGAGAGAGAGAGAGAGAGAGAGAGAGAGAGAGAGAGAGAGAGAGAGAGAGAGAGAGAAAGATGAGGCAGAGAGAGAGAAAGATGAGGCAGAGAGAGAGAGAGAGAGAGAGAGATGAGGCAATAGAGAGAGAGAGAGATGAGGCAATAGAGAGAGAGATGAGGCAGAGCGAGAGAGAGATGAGGCAGAGCGAGAGAGAGATGAGGCAGAGCGAGAGAGAGATGAGGCAGAGCGAGAGAGAGATGAGGCAGAGCGAGAGAGAGAGATGAGGCAGAGCGAGAGAGCGATGAGGCAGAGCGAGAGAGCGATGAGGCAGAGCGAGAGAGCGATGAGGCAGAGCGAGAGAGCGATGAGGCAGAGCGAGAGAGAGATGAGGCAGAGCGAGAGAGAGATGAGGCAGACAGAGTGAGACAGAGAGAGAGATGAGGCAGAGCGAGCGAGAGAGATGAGGCAGAGAGAGTGACAGAGATGAGGCAGAGAGAGAGATGAGGCAGAGAGCGAGAGAGAAGAGGCAGAGCGAGAGAGATGAGGCAGAGCGAGAGAGAGAGATGAGGCAGAGCGAGAGAGAGAGATGAGGCAGAGCGAGAGAGAGAGATGAGGCAGAGCGAGAGAGAGAGATGAGGCAGAGCGAGAGAGAGAGAGATGAGGCAGAGCGAGAGAGAGAGAGATGAGGCAGAGCGAGAGAGAGAGAGATGAGGCAGAGCGAGAGAGAGAGAATGAGGCAGAGCGAGAGAGAGAGAGATGAGGCAGAGCGAGAGAGAGAGAGATGAGGCAGAGCGAGAGAGAGAGAGATGAGGCAGAGCGAGAGAGAGAGAGATGAGGCAGAGCGAGAGAGAGATGAGGCAGAGCGAGAGAGAGATGAGGCAGAGCGAGAGAGAGATGAGGCAGAGCGAGAGAGAGATGAGGCAGAGCGAGAGAGAGATGAGGCAGAGCGAGAGAGAGATGAGGCAGAGCGAGAGAGAGAGATGAGGCAGAGCGAGAGAGAGAGATGAGGCAGAGCGAGAGAGAGAGATGAGGCAGAGCGAGAGAGAGAGATGAGGCAGAGCGAGAGAGAGAGATGAGGCAGAGCGAGAGAGAGAGATGAGGCAGAGCGAGAGAGAGAGCGATGAGGCAGAGCGAGAGAGCGATGAGGCAGAGCGAGAGAGAGCGATGAGGCAGAGCGAGAGCGATGAGGCAGAGCGAGAGAGATGAGGCAGAGCGATGAGAGATGAGGCAGAGCGATGAGAGAGAGCGATGAGAGAGAGCGATGAGAGAGAGCGATGAGGCAGAGAGAGAGAGAGATGAGGCAGAGCGAGAGAAGAGGCAGAGCGAGCGAGAGAGATGAGGCAGAGCGAGAGAAAGAGATGAGGCAGAGAGAGAGCAATAGAGGTGAGGCAGAGCGAGAAAGAGATGAGGCAGAGCGAGAGATGAGGCAGAGCGAGAGAGAGAGAGCGATGAGGCTGAGAGAGAGAGCGATGAGGCAGAGAGAGAGAGCGATGAGGCAGAGAGAGAGAGCGATGAGGCAGAGAGAGAGAGCGATGAGGCAGAGAGAGAGAGAGCGATGAGGCAGAGAGAGAGAGTGATGAGGCAGAGAGAGAGAGCGATGAGGCAGAGAGAGAGAGCGATGAGGCAGAGCGAGAGAGAGAGAGATGAGGCAGAGCGAGAGAGAGAGATGAGGCAGAGCGAGAGAGAGAGATGAGGCAGAGCGAGAGAGAGAGATGAGGCAGAGCGAGCGAGAAAGATGAGGCAGAGCGAGCGAGAGAGATGAGGCAGAGCGCGAGAGAGAGAGATGAGGCAGAGCGAGATGAGGCAGAGTGAGAGATCGGATTCAAGTCCGGGCTCTGGCTGGGCCACTCAATGACATTCAGAGACTTGTCCCAAAGCCACTCCTGCGTTGTCTTGGCTGTGTGCTTAGGGTCGTTGTCCTGTTGGAAGGTGAACCGTCGCCCCAGTCCTGAGCGCTCTGGAGCAGGTTTTCATTAAGGATCTCTCTGTACTTTGCTCCGTTCATCTTTTCCTCGATCCTGACTAGTCTCGCAGTCCCTGGGTTTCATCAGACCAGAGAATCTTGTTTATCATGGTCTGAGAGTCCTTTAGGTGCCTTTTGGCAAACTCCAAGCGGGCTGTCATGTGCCTTTTACTGAGGAGTGGCTTCCGTCTGGCCACTCTACCATAAAGGCCTGATTGGTGGAGTGCTGCAGAGATGGTTGTCCTTCTGGAAGGTTCTCCCATCTCCACAGAGGAACTCTGGAGCTCTGTCAGAGTGACCATTGGGTTATTGGTCACCTCCCTGACCAAGGCCCTTCTCCCCCGATTGCTCAGTTTGGCCGGGCGGCCAGCTCTAGGAAGAGTCTTGGTGGTTCCAAACTTCTTCCATTTAAGAATTATGGAAGCACCTGTGTTCTTAGGAACCTTCAACGCTACAGACATTTTTTCGTACCCTTCCCCAGATCTGTGCCTCGACACAATCCTGGAGCTCTACGGACAATTCCTTCGACCTCATGGCGTGGTTTTTGCTCTGACATGCACTGTCAACTGTGGGACCTTATATAGACAGGTGTGTGCCTTTCCAAATCATGTCCAATCAATTGAATTTACCACAGGTGGACTCCAATAAAGTTGTAGAAACATCTCAAGGATGATCAATGGAAACAGGATGCACTGTAGCTCAATTTCGAGTCTCATAGCAAAGGGTCTGAATAATTATGTAAATTGTCATTATAGGGTATTGTGTGATGAGATATATTTATTTTTGAATCCATTTTAGAATAAGGCTGTAACGTAACAAAATTTGGAAAACGGGAAGGGGTCTGAATACTTTCCGAATGCACTTTATGTGGACATGAAATGCCCCCATCATAGTGCATGAAGCACTATATATGTATATACTGTATTGTAGTCATGGCTCATCCTATATAACTAATGTTGTACACACCATTATGTATATATATGTATATACATTATATATCTATATTCCGGACTCGTTCTGATATTTCTTAGGATTATATGTGTATTTTTTAAATGTATTGCTAGGTATTTTTACTGCACTGTTGGAGCTAGAAACACAAGCATTTCGCTGCACCTGCAAATCTGTGTACGCGACCATAAAACATTTTTACATTTTAGTCATTTTAGCAGACGCTCTTATCCAGAGCGACTTACAGTTAGTGAGTGGATACATTTTTTCATATTGGTCCCCCGTGGGAATCGAACCGTGGCGTTGCAAGCACCATGCTCTACCAACTGAGCTACACGGGACGTTCATTTGTTGCTAAACTGTGTGGTGATGATGGTGATAATGATGAGAGGGTTAGGAAAACAAGTTTCATTTCATGTTAGCTTCATTTCCATTCATGACAAGTTGTGGAAGGAAACAAGTAAATGTACTCGTAACTAACGCTATTAATTAGGGCTGTTAGATTATCACGTGTGTCAACATTAGTAGCTAGCTGGCTCGCAAACACGACCCGTGAGTTGGCTGGTCTAGCTAGCTAGCTTCTTTAGCTTGACAAGCTTTCTAGCTAGCTACTCTACACGATGTGCAACATGGAAAATGAACACACAATAAATATTTCAGATATATGTTTTGATTTCCTAGTGAGCATGTTTACCTTATTCGTGGTGAAGTGAAATGTAGCTACAGCGTTTGCAAATGAGAGCTAGCGTTTTTAAATACGTAATCAACGTGCGACTGTGTGAGCATGCGTTGAATGTCCACAAACGGCGACCTGCACATTTTGCCAGATACATTCTTCACGAAAAATAACAACCCGTTGGAAACTTGCTCGAACATCGAGGTCTACAGAGAAGGTAAGACTGGGAACCGCGCTGAAAGTGGTATCGGGATACATTTTTGTTTGACAGCTAGCGATGTGTTCAATTTTTTTAAAATAAGTGTATTATTAGCTAAACACGTGTTGACTGGATAGCTAAATAAGTGGCTAACTAGCAAGCAACGTAACTAGCTAGCTGTAACTTATGGACAACCCCCAAAATGTTGCTGACATTGTTCACTGAAATATATATATTTTTTCTCCATAGCCAGTGATGTCGTGTTTCAGTGGAAATCCCAACTTTTGTCCTGAGTGTGGGAACGTACTGCCTCTACCTGGGCTGCAGGACTCAGTCACCTGTCCTCGCTGTGCTTTTAGCTTGCCTGTCCGCGGTGAGGATGGGTTGTTTGTTGTCAAATAATATTGTAGCCTACTAACAGACAGAATCCTAATCTAAAGTGGGAAACAACTAGCCTAAGTGCCAGTCTGTTTGTGCTTTCATGCCAATCGCTTGTCACATCATCATTCCAAACATGTTTGGCTTGACAATGACGAGCAATGCAGTTGGCAAGAGCGCAAACAGATCTGGGACCAGGCTAGGTAACTATTCTCACAATATTGTATTTCATCCGGACAGTTTCCTTTTATCAATTTGATATTTTCATAAGTATATGACCCATGATGTAACTATGTTTTTGTGTCATCTTTTTCAGAATTTTCAGGTCAAGAGATCAGGTCTTCAGTCGTCTTTAATCCTCTAGAAGTGTCCTCTGTTGCTGTGGAGGAGGAGGACTCAGAACTCAAGGGGGCTGTGGTAGGAATTTATTGCAATGATGTTCCTATTCATAAATGATCAATGGTCCCATTTTAATAATAATAATAATAATAATAATAATATGCCATTTAGCAGACGCTTTTATCCAAAGCGACTAACAGTCATGCGTGCATACATTTTTGTGTATGGGTGGTCCCGGGGATCGAACCCAGTACCTTGGCGTTACAAGCGCCGTGCTCTACCAGCTGAGCTACAGAGGACCAATTTAATTTTAAAATGAAACATACTTTATCAATACTCAAGTATTGGTCCTCTGTAGCTCAGCTGGTAGAGCACGGCGCTTGTAACGCCAAGGTAGTGGGTTCGATCCCCGGGACCACCCATACACAAAAATGTATGCACTCATGACTGTAAGTCGCTTTGGATAAAAGCGTCTGCTAAATGGCATATTAATTAATATTAAAAAATAATTAATTAATTAATTAAGTAACTCCATTTAGGCTATGTTCTGTCTGTAACCTCTATAGAAATCTACAGCATAACCGTGTAATACTACTATTATGTATCAATGTATGTTCTCTCTCTATAACCTCCTCAAACTCTTGCATTCTAGATTGACAGGCGCTGCTCTCGCTGCAATAAAGAGGGGATGGTTTATCACACCAGACAAATGAGATCTGCAGATGAAGGACAGACAGTCTTCTTCACCTGTATACACTGCAGGTAATGTAGAACCTATTACATCTCACTCAAACACCAATTCACCAAGGGCATTCTGAACAGTTCTCACCACCAGATTCATCAATCTATTCCATTTTAATAATAATAATAATAATAATATGCCATTTAGCAGACGCTTTTATCCAAAGCGACTTACAGTCATTTTTACATTTACATTTTTAGTCATTTAGCAGACGCTCTTATCCAGAGCGACTTACAGGAGCAATTAGGGTTAAGTGCCTTGCTCAAGGGCACATCGACAGATTTTTCACCTAGTCGGCTCGGGGATTAGAACCAGCAACCTTTCGGTTACTGGCACAACGCTCTTAACCACTAAGCTACCTGCCGCCCCAGTCATGTGTGCATATATTTTTACGTATGGGGTGGTCCCGGGGATCGAACCCACAACCCTGGCGTTACAAGCGCCGTGCTCTACCTACTGAGCTACAGAGGACCACATTATGTTGTTCTGCCCTACAGTGTGACAAGCACTTACCCCACAAACTGTATATCAGGGTTCTTCAATTCCGGTCCTGGAGGGCCGAAACAGTTCTGTTTTTTATTTTTACCTGGTAGTTAATTGCACTCACCTAGTGTCCCAGGTCTGAATTAGCCCCTGATTAGAAGGAGAGGATGAAAAACGGAGGTGTTTCGGCCCTCCAGGACCGGAATTGAAGAACCCTGCTGTATATAGTCCACATGTTTACTTATGACTGGATAAGTTACTTATTGTGATTTAATTTATGCATACAGATATCAGGAGAAAGAGGATTCCTGAGAAGAGATCGAGATGTTTCCCCATTTCCCCTGGACCTCCATCAGTATTCTTCTCAAATCAAATCAATTTTTATTGGTCACATACACGTGTTTAGCAGATGTTATAGCAGGTGTAGCGAAATGCTTGTGCTTCTAGCTCCGACAGTGCAGTAATATCTAACAAGTAATATCTAACAATTTCACATCATATACCTAATACACACAAATCTAAGTAAGGAATGAATTAAGAATATATACATATATGGACGAGCGATGTTAGAGTGGCATGGACTAAGATACAGTAGAATAGTATAGAATACAGTATATACATATGAGAGGAGTAATGAAAGATATGTAAACATTATTAAAGTGACTAAGATACAGTAGACTAGTATAGAATACAGTATATACATATAAGATGAGTAATGAAAGATATGTAAACATTATTAAAGTGACTAAGATACCATAGAATAGTATAGAATACAGTATATACATATGAGATGAGTAATGCAAGATATGTAAACATGATTAAAGTGGCTAGTGTTCCATTTCTTAAAGTGGCCAGTGATTTCTAGTTTATGTCTATAGGCAGCAGCCTCTAAAGTGCTAGTGATGGCTGTTTAACAGTCTGATGGCCTTGAGATAGAAGCTGCTTTTCAGTCTCGGCCCCAGCTTTGATGCACCTGTACTTTTGTCTGTAAACAAGAATGTGTTTGATCAATGTAATGCAAACTTGAGATCTTATTGGAGAAAGCACAATTGGTATGCTATTCCTTGCCCTTCATTACTTGTAATGAGGCTTAGGATAGTTGCTCCGGGGTGCTAAGAATTTCAATCGCTTGCCTTTGCTGCATCAGTTTGATTGCAGCCGCAGTATTTTGAATGAGGTTTGAATATTGATGTTTGTCTGCAGAGATTTTCAAGTGTGATTTGTGTAATTAAAATAAACTCAGCAAAAAAAGAAACGTTCCTTTTTCAGGACCCTGTCTTTCAAAGATAATTTGTAAAAATCAGAATAACTTCACAAATCTTCATTGTAAAGGGTTTAAATACTGTTTCCCATGCTTGTTCAATGAACCATAAACAATTAATGAACATGCACCTGTGTAACGGTCGTTAAGACACTAACGGCTTACAGACGGTAGGCAATTAAGGTCACAGTTATGATAACTTAGGACACTAAAGAGGCCTTTCTACTGACTCTGAAAAACACAAAAAAAAGATGCCCAGGGTCCCTGCTCATCTGCGTGAACTTGAACGTGACTTAGGCTTGCTGCAAGGAGAGGACTGCAGATGTGGCCAGGGCAATAAATTGTAATGTCCGTACTGTGAGATGCCTAAGACAGCGCTACAGGGAGACAGGACCGACAGCTGATCGTCCTCGCAGTGGCACAGGATCGGTACATCCGAACATCACACTTGTGGGACAGGTACAGGATGGCAACAACTGCCCGAGTTACACCAGGAACGCACAATCCCTCCATCAGTGCTCAGACTGCCCGCAATAGGCTGAGAGGCTGGACTGAGGGCTTGTAGGCCTGTTGTAAGGCAGGTCCTCACCAGACATCACCAGCAACAACGTTGCCTATGGGCACAAACCCACAGTCGCTGGACCAGACAGGACTGGCAAAAAGTGCTCTTCACTGACGAGTCGTGGATTTGTCTCACCAGGGGTGATGGTCAGATTTGCGTTTATCGTCAAAGGAATGAGCGTTACACCGAGGCGTATACTCTGGAGCGGGATCGATTTGCAGGTGGAGGGTCCGTCATGGTCTGGGGCGGTGTGTCACAGCATCATCGGACTGAGCTTGTTGTCATTGCAGGCAATCTCAACGCTGTGCGTTACAGGGAAGACATCCTCCTCCCTCATGTGGTACCCTTCCTGCAGGCTCATCCTGACATGACCCTCCAGCATGACAATGCCACCAGCCATACTGCTCGTTCTGTGCGTGATTTCCTGCAAGACAGGAATGTCAGCGTTCTGCCATGGCCAGCGAAGAGCCCGGATCTCAATCCCATTGAGCACGTCAGGGACCTGTTGGATTGGAGGGTGAGGGCTAGGGTCATTCCCCCCAGAAATGTCCGGGAACTTACACGTGCCTTGGTGGAAGAGTGGGGTAACATCTCACAGCAAGAACTGGCAAATCTGGTGCAGTCCATGAGGAGGAGATGCACTGCAGTACTTAATGCAGCTGGCGGCCACACCAGATACTGACTGTTACTTTTGATTTTGACCCCCCCTTTGTTCAGGGACACATTATTCAATTTATGTTAGTCACGTGTCTGTGGAATTTGTTCAGTTTATGTCTCAGTTGTTGAATCTTATGTTCATACAAATATTTACACATGTTAAATTTGCTGAAAATAAACACCAGTTGACAGGACGTTTCTTTTTTTGCTGAGTTTATTTGTCTTTAGAACATGTTTGCTTTTCTCCTTTCTACCTTTTACATTTACATTTTAGTCATTTAGCAGATGCTCTTATCCAGAGCGACTTACAGTTAGTGAGTGCATACATTATTTTATTTTTCATACTGGCCCCCCGTGGGAATTGAACCCACAACACTGGCGTTGCAAACGCCATGCTCTACCAACTGAGCTACATCCCTGCCGGCCATTCCCTCCCCTACCCTGGACGACGCAGGGCCAATTGTGCGCCGCCCCATGGGTCTCCCGGTCGCGGCCGGCTATGACAGAGCCTGGATTCGAACCAGGATCTCTAGTGGCACAGCTAGCACTGCGATCTTTTGTCAACACTATCAGGTAATGACAGTGAATTTGCCTTAATAACATACTTAATGGTTACACATGTGTAAATTAACAATGTATTATTTTGGTCATCTTTATTTATTAAAGTAAACACCACATTTACATTTCACTGTTGTGTTGAGTGCGGCAAAAGCAGTTGCTCCAATCAGAAGGCTCCCCCTTGTGGCGGTCTAAATCACGTGACCATCCGGCATGGCGTCAACTGTCTTTGTAAACTTGATGAGGAAAGAAGATGCCGAATTTATAGATTTCTATGAATTATTTAGGCCATTTCTGATAACCCTCAGGTAAAACATTCTCATCAATAAAAAATGGCGATGTAAATGCTTGTTTGAACCACAAGCACCCGTGTTAACACACTTTCTATATATAGTGTTCTTACTTTCTTGTGTTCTTATTTTTATTTCTCGTGTGTTTTTGTTCTATCATATGTTATTTTTAGTTTTACATTGTTATTGATTACTGCATTGTTGTGTTTAGAGTTTACAGGAAAGGCATTTCATTGTACTTGTGCATGTGACATTAAAACTTGAAACTCTCCAGACTCTAGTCTAAAATGGGTTGATTTCCTTCTCTTTCTTCGGGGACCATGATCAGTGTGTCTCTGTGCTGTCTGGTCTCAGACTAGGGCACAGCCAGCAGCTACAGGGAGGCCTACAGGGAAACGTTCTGAACCCCGTATTCAAAGACAACCCGAGGATAGCATTGCTAGGAGGATAAGTCAACTCTTTCTTTTGTAGGGTACTCAGGGACGGCCTGTTCAATAGGGCGATATGGGCGACGCACTGCCAAACGGGAAAAGGAAGGGATTTTTTTTCTAATCAATTATATCACGGCAACAGTAGTTATCAGTGTTGTAATCTATACGTCTGATCTGCCACAGTGCCACACTGCCACTAAATGTCGAATCAGGCTAAAGTCGTGCTTCAAATGGCTCCACCCCCTTTTGGGGCGATTTCAGTCAGATTGAAAATCGCCCAGAACTTCTGTCATAGACTCCCATGTAAAATCAATTTTTTTCAAATTTCAGAGCCTTCAATACAATCTCAATGGGTGTCTGTGGGCTTGCACTTACGCGCTTTCGTCACATGAACGTAACTAAGAAAAGAGAGGGTAGCAGCGTCAATCAATTCACTACTACTATCAACATGGCTAGGCTTCAGTGCAACTCGATTGTGTCTTTGAAAGAATTTCCTTTTTGTCGGCGAACAAATGAAGATAAATTGGCAACGAAACAATTAGGACCTCCCAGACCAAATTTAATAATTCAACAGGTTTCTACTAAAGGGGGGAAGTCCTACACCCGAGGATTTTCCAAAAAATGGTACGAACGAAAAAATAACATTGCCACTCAACTGGATGAGGGATACAGGCTAGCTGTCCGCCGCCACAACGATGAGGTTAGTGTTGATAATCACAAGTTTACTGGAGAACTGAGACCAAGTAGAGACTTTGGACAGGGTGGATATGGTTATATTGCGATATTGTCAATACAGTATATCGTAAAGTATCACTATGTAACTCGATTTCTTTCACCCCAATCCCTCAAATTAACGGTAAATAACTGAATTGTTTGCCCCACATTTAGCTAAGATGATTAGCTAGCCAGCTAAAATGTTTTATTTAGTTAGCAGTCGCATCTACAATAGTTTACTGTCAATAACATGTCTCCAAAAATGACGTGGTGTCTCCAATTGTGTTGACATTTTACAATTGCGATGCGCATCCATGAGTATCCACTTTCTGTAGCTCAGCTGGTAGAGCACGGCGCTTGTAACGCCAAGGTAGTGGGTTCGATCCCCGGGACCACCCATACACAAAAATGTATGCACGCATGACTGTAAGTCGCTTTGGATAAAAGCGTCTGCTAAATGGCATATTATTATTATTATTATTATTATTCCAGCCTTGTGTAGGTCTCCAATTTTGTCCCTGACATCCTTGGAGAGCTCTTTGGTCTTGGCCATGGTGGAGAGTTTGGAATCTGATTGATTGATTGCTTCTGTGGACAGGTGTCTTTTATACAGGTAACAAGCTGAGATTAGGAGCACTCCCTGAGATCAGTCAATAAATGATTCTGGTATTGACTTATATGCTGCCCCTGTCTTCATGTTGTTGCTGGACATATCTTTTTAAAAATGTGTGTAGGTCACCTAAATCATCAGAAAAATTGCCCCTCCTGAGAATTTTTTCAGGAGCCGCCACTGAGGGTACTTAGTATCTACAGTACCACATGGGGGCTTAATATGCCAGCAGTAGAATTACCAAAGCTTAAACTTGCTAGTGAAAACATATATTTTTTATGGCTCGTGTTCAAATATACTCATGCTCTCCTCCTCCTCCCTCTCCTCCTCCACTTCCTCTCCTCTTTTCAGGGGTAAGTAGCGGGCAGACCAGGGTGACAGTCTGGGTCCTGACAGACATACCCGTGACGTGGAGAGTCTGGATAAGTATGCCTTGGAGCGCTGGGAGGTTATACTCCACTTCATGGTGGGCTGTCCCAGTGCTGCAATCAGCCAAGATCTGTCCCAGCTCCTCATTCAGGCTGGCCTCATGAGAACGTAGGTACCACCCCACTGAGGGACCGCTATGAACTCAGTGTTATACTAACACACACTCTTAATTTCTTGCCATTCATATTTTACTATTACTAGTTTACCTGTATTCTTTTTGTATTCAAGTATTTGGGATAATTTGTGAATGACATTTCTCTGTTTCAAAGTGTTTTCACAATGAAAGTCTACCAAATATTCTTTTGAATTTCTATGTTCCTCTCTAAATCCCTCTTTCTCTTATCTCCATCCTCATGGATCCTACATCTCTTGCCCACCTCCAGTGAGGCTGGAGATGCCCCCTGTATCACCTCTGCTGGTTTCCAGTTCCTGCTCCTGGACGCTGCCTCTTCCTGCTCTGGGACTTCACCCTACAGTACCTCAACACGGCACAGGTATGTCCTTAAAACATAGGTAAAACACAGGGTTTTGTCAAACATTTTTTTGGGAAAAGCCAATAAATACAATTGGTGCCAGCCAATTGTCCTGGAGAAGAAGAAAGAATCCCAGTGTGAAATAATGCTTTTTATCCTCTTCATTGATGGAAATACCAGTCGGATGGAAATACATTTGACTGGTCATGCTTATCGGTCTATAGGTTAATTTGCATAATTTAGTGTCATTAAATTGGCGCATATGTACAGTATATTCGTTATGTGTGTCTTATTTATCACACGCATACTGCATACAGATACAGAGCCTTTGAGTAGAAAATATGTCAGACAGGCAAGACCTGCTGCTGCAGCATTTTATGGTGCTTTCAAGACAACTGGGAACTCTGAAAAATACGAGGTCAAATCATGACGTCAGTGATCGTCAGGTCGGAAAGTTGGAGCTCTAGAAAGAGTTCCGAGTTGGAATTCCGATTTGGATGACCGTTCAAAACGATTTTTCCCAGGCGGAGCTCGTTTTTTTTCCCCAGTTACCAGTTGTCTTGAACACAGTGAAGTCGGAAGTCGGAGATTTCCGAGTTGCCAGTCGTTTTGAATGCGGCATCAAACGGGCAACGCGAGGCAGGTTTTATCAGCGCGTCCCACACCACTTTGCAATGAACTGGAGGCGGTGTGCATTTTGAAAACATATACTTAATTGTTTGTAACCTGAACGTTTTAATACATATTATGAGGCATGTCTTGCCTTGCTTCAAAGTAGCCTATTAGATCGCCTCTCTATCTACATTTCTAACTGATATTTTCATTTCCATCACATGAAACCGCTCGCATATGTGACAACGGTTTTTTCCCGCTAACTGCATTATGGAACGAACATTTGCGCATACCCTACTGCCTTGTGCGCATTGCTGTGCTTATAATGTGAATAAATAATAGTTTATCAACATTTTAAGCTCAAAATTCTGATTTGTTATTTTCAGACTCATTGCTTTTAAATGTAAAAAAAAAAAAATGTAGCCTAAGACAACTGGTTGTAGGAATTTGGGATCTATCGTCCCACAACTGTCCCAGAGTCTGTTTGGAATAGGCTATTTCTTTCTTGACAAGCTGGCCGATAGAATAGGTAGCCTAAAGGTTTCTACTATAGTAGATTGACATAGGCTAGTGATTTAGCTGTTCGTTACTCGTCTTGTGGGCTGAGGAAAAGTAAATGTGGACAGTTATTCTAACATCTTCAAAGTGCGCATCAGAATTCGGTAAGATGGACTGCACATCGTTTCATCCTCGACTTGCATGTTCTGTTAATATGAATTACCATAATCTAAATGTGATTTCTGTCATTCTGAGCACCATGGGTGGACGCCCTAATCAGGTTACGCAGCCAATGCATATTGATCCGATACATTTCTCAAATGTCTGGTAAATTAAAATGTTGCCCATCAAATGTTCAGCGCGACCCACACACACAGTCACACACACATAATGCTTCCCTTCTGTAATGTGCTTGCCCTTCCTAGTATATTCTCTCTCTCTCTTCCTTCAGACTCGAGGGATGGACCTGGTGGAAATCCTGTCCTTCTTATTACATCTGTGTTTCTCCACACTTGGCAGGGTGAGTGTTTCAGCACTGACATATCAGCAGATTTACTTGCATTCATGTAGAACATTCAACTTTTACCATTGATTGATTGACGTTGTGTTGTTATACAAAGAGAAACGTCTCATAATCATTGTATGGATTAGTTGACTACTGAATATTCTGCTCACAGTCTAACTAACCACTAACTATATGTCACTGCTGTACCACAGGACTACTCAGTGGAAGGTATGAGTGAGTCTCTGCTCACCTTCCTACAGCACCTGAGAGAGTTTGGCCTCGTCTTCCAGAGGAATGTGAGATATGGTGGAGGAGCCAGATTAGATATGGTGGAGGAGCCAGATTAGATATGGTGGAGGAGCCAGATTAGATATGGTGGAGGAGCCAGATTAGATATGGTGGAGGAGCCAGATTAGATATGGTGGAGGGGCCAGATTAGATATGGTGGAGGGGCCAGATTAGATATGGTGGAGGGGCCAGATTAGATATGGTGGAGGAGCCAGATTAGATATGGTGGAGGAGCCAGATTACATATGGTGGAGGAGCCAGATTACATATGGTGGAGGAGCCAGATTAGATATGGTGGAGGAGCCAGATTAGATATGGTGGAGGAGCCAGATTAGACCTAAAAAAAAAAAGCAGAGTTTAGATTGAATAACAGACTGTCCCTGTCCTTTTTACCCCTGGTCCTGTACCCCATACCCTCTCTCTGGTCTCCTCAGAGGAAGTCTAGAAGGTACTACCCCACTAGACTGGCCATCACCCTGTCTGCTGGCGTCTCCGCCAACTCTTCCTCCACCGCTATGGGCGCTGCCCCAGGGACTGGAGATTCAGGTTTCATCATAGTGGAAACCAACTATCACCTCTAACCTCTATTCACCTCTAGGGCGGCAGGTAGCTTAGTGGGTAAGAGCATTGTGCCAGTAACCGAAAGGTCTCTGGTTCTAATCCCCGAGCCGACTAGGTGAAAAATCTGTCGATGTGCCCTTAAGCAAGGCACTTAACCCTAATTGCTCATGTAAGTCGCTCTGGATAAGAGCGTCTGCTAAATGACTAAAATGTAATGTAAAATGTATCCCTATACAATTATGAACCAACTATCACCTCTATCCCTATACAATTATGAACCAACTATCACCTCTATCCCTATACAATTATGAACCAACTATCACCTCTATCCCTATACAATTATGAACCAACTATCACCTCTATCCCTATACAAGTATGAACCAACTATCACCTCTATCCCTATACAAGTATGAACCAACTATCACCTCTATCCCTATACAAGTATGAACCAACTATCAACTCTATCCCTATACAGTTATGAACCAACTATCACCTCTATCCCTATACAATTATGAACCAACTATCACCTCTATCCCTATACAAGTATGAACCAACTATCACCTCTATCCCTATACAAGTATGAACCAACTATCACCTCTATCCCTATACAGTTATGAACCAACTATCACCTCTATCCCTATACAAGTATGAACCAACTATCAACTCTATCCCTATACAAGTATGAACCAACTATCACCTCTATCCCTATACAAGTATGAACCAACTATCACCTCTATCCCTATACAATTATGAACCAACTATCACCTCTATCCCTATACAAGTATGAACCAACTATCACCTCTATCCCTATACAAGTATGAACAAACTACACTACATGACCAAAAGTATGTGGACACCTGCTCGTCGAACATCTCATTCCAAAATCATGGGCATTAATATGGAGTTGGTCCCCCCTTTGCTGCTATAACAGCCTCCACTCTTCTGGGAAGGCTTTCCACTAGATGTTGGAACATTGCTGCGGGGACTTGCTTCCATTCAGCCAGAAGAGCATTAGTGAGGTCGGGCACTGATGTTGGGCGATTAGGCCCGCAGTCGACGTTCCAAGTCATTCCAAAAGTGTTCGATGGGGTTGAGGTCAGGGCTCTGTACAAGTGTTTAGAAACATCTACTATTCTTATTTACAATAAAAGTGACTCCAAAATGACACAATACATAATTTACCATTCATTTCTATTGGGCACAAAATAATCTGAAACACAACCAAAACAAACAGCAAATGCATCCAACAAGTTTGTAGAGTCCCAAGCTTGATGTAATCATTGCGTGTTATGAATATGGGACCAAATACTTAACTTTTGACTACTTTAATGCACACTTTTAACTACTTTAATGAATTTGTCCCAATTCTTTTGGTCCCCTAAAATGGGGGGACTATGTACAAAAAAGTCCTGTAATTTCTAAATGGTTCACCTGATAGATATGGATGAAAATACCCTCAAATGAAAGCTGACAGTCTGCACTTTAACCTCCTCATTGCCTCATTGTATCATTTCAAATCCAAAGTGCTGGATTACAGAGACAAAACAAGTAAAAAAAATTCACTGTCCCAATACTTTCGGAGCTCATTGTACATACAGCAAATAGATACAGTAATTAATGTTATTAATAGCGTTCATAACGGTAGCATAATGTTGACTTATTCATGTAATTATTGATCTAATATCTGTCGCCTTCTTTTTCCCAGACTCTGAGCTGCAGATTACTGTTACTTACTTTCCCTACCTGCTGTTGTAGTATTTGCTTTAGTTGTAGTATTTTCTGATTTGGCTCATGTTCATTTCCAGGTGATAAGTTATTCATCTGTCTGATTCTCCTCCCCAGACTGAGCTGCCGATAGCTTTGGAGTTTGGTTTTAATGGATTTCTCTCTTCACTTGATTTGTGTTTTAGTTTTCTCTGTTATACGGTCATATATAATATAATATAATATAATATAATACATGGTCGTTCTGTGTGGGAAAGTATTAATGTTTTTGTCTCTCTATTCATTCTATGTGTGTTTTAGTTGATTGTTACACTGTACATGAAATGCTGGTCTGTGGCTTCTGATCTTGAGTGGGAAATGATCATGTTTTTCTGTTTTTGTGCTTTTCAGATTCTCCACTTTCTAAGGACCAGAGGGCATCCTGTCATGCTCAAACAGGTACCTCCAAATATCAATCTGCTCCCTCGTTCATTCTTCTTTTCTCTCCCCCCCTCTCTCTCTCTCCCCCCCTCTCTCTTTCTCTCTCTCTCTCTGTCTCTTCCCCCTTCCACCTATCTCTCTCCCCCTCTCTCTCCTTCTCTTCCCCCCTTCCACCTATCTCTCTCCCCCTCTCTCTCCTTCTCTTCCCCCCTTCCACCTCTCTCTCTCCCCCTCTCTCTCTCCGTCTCTTCCCCCCTTCCACCTCTCTCTCTCCCCCTCTCTCTCTCATCTCTTCCCCCTTCCACCTCTCTCTCTCTCCCCCTCTCCCCCTCTCTCTCTCCGTCTCCTCCCCCCTTCCACCTCTCTCTCTCCCCCTCTCTTCCCCCCTTCCACCTCTCTTTCTCTCCCCCTCTCTCTCTCTCCGTCTCTTCCCCCCTTCCACCTCTCTCTCTCTTCCCCCCTTCCACCTCTCTTTCTCTCCCCCTCTCTCTCTCTCCGTCTCTTCCCCCCTTCCACCTCTCTTTCTCTCCCCCTCTCTCTCTCCGTCTCTTCCCCCTTCCACCTCTCTCTCTCTTCCCCCTTCCACCTCTCTTTCTCTCCCCCTCTCTCTCTCCTTCTCTTCCCCCCCTTCCACCTCTCTCTCTCTCCCCCTCTCTCTCTCCTTCTCTTCCCCCTTCCACCTCTCTCTCTCTCCCTCTCTGTCTCCCCCCCCTCCACCTCCCCCCCTCTCCCGCCCTCTCTTTCTATTTTTACTTGTCTCTTCCTCCTCTCTGTCCTCAGCCTTCTTTACCATGCTGTGTTGATTACAATAATAGCTGACTGACCTGTCTGGGCCTACTCCCACACTGGAGGCTCATCACTCATATTTCATCCTTACATTACCTCGCTAGACTAATGTCGTGTTCCAAATGGCACCCTATTACGTATATACTTCCCTACGTTTGACCAGAGCCCTATGGTCCCTGGTCAAAAGTAGTACACTACATAGGGAATAATGTGCCATTTGGGACGAAGCTTAACTTCTACCTATTGTCTCCGTGTCTCTCAGAACCCAGTGCTACCCCCCCCCCCCACCACCACAGGCCAGATCAGACTATGGGAGCTGGAGAGAGATCGACTACAGTTCTCTGAGGGTGAGGCCCTCTGTGTGTGCACGTGCTCGTTTTAATACAAGCTTTCATGAGCAGGTTTCTCTGTTTTTTTTATTGTGATGAATTATGTCCGTCCCTACCTAATGGTTGGTGAGATCACGCTCTCTCACCTAGGGGCAACCAGTGGCTCTCTGGTAATAACCATATGACACATGCCATTAATAGGAATTCAGAATCAGTTGCTGGGGGAAAAACAGGCTTCAGTAAGACTTCAGTGCTTTGAAATGAAACCAGTATGTATCAAGTGTGTCAGAGTAGAGGAGTGCTGATCTAGGATGAGGTCCCCCCCTGTCCATATGGAGTGCTGATCTGGGATCAGGTCCCCCCTGTCCATATGGAGTGCTGATCTGGGATCAGGTCCCCCCTGTCCATATGGAGTGCTGATCTGGGATCAGGTCCCCCCCTGTCCATATGGAGTGCTGATCTGGGATCAGGTCCCCCCTGTCCATATGGAGTGCTGATCTGGGATCAGGTCCCCCCTGTCCATATGGAGTGCTGATCTGGGATCAGGTCCCCCCTGTCCATATGGAGTGCTGATCTGGGATCAGGTCCCCCCTGTCCATATGGAGTGCTGATCTGGGATCAGGTCCCCCCTGTCCATATGGAGTGCTGATCTGGGATCAGGTCCCCCCCTGTCCATATGGAGTGCTGATCTGGGATCAGGTCCCCCCCTGTCCATATGGAGTGCTGATCTGGGATCAGGTCCCCCTGTCCATATGGAGTGCTGATCTGGGATCAGGTCCCCCTGTCCATATGGAGTGCTGATCTGGGATCAGGTCCCCCCCTGTCCATATGGAGTGCTGATCTGGGATCAGGTCCCCCCCTGTCCATATGGAGTGCTGATCTGGGATCAGGTCCCCCCCTGTCCATATGGAGTGCTGATCTGGGATCAGGTCCCCTCTATCCATGTCAATACTATTCATTGTGATCTAAAAGGGCTAAACTGATCCTAGATCTGCACTCCCAGGGTTTTTTCCTGCGTAGAAAAGTATTGGGCGGGCCTCCTTAGTGTTTTTTCAGGCTACCCAGGGTGTTTCTTTTAAGCCGCCGTCCAAACTGTAAATTATTTATTTGTGAAAATAATTTTTGGGGGATGGTAAAAATGTTTTCATTGTAAACTTAAACAACTAAAACCAGATATAAAGTATGTAGAAAAGATAATGGAGCTACAGCGCCTTCGGAAAGTTCTCAGACCCTTTGACTTTTCCCACATTTTGTTATGTTACAGCCTTACTCTAAAATAGATACAAAAAAATAAAAATAAATAACACAATACCCCATAATGACAAAGTGAAAACAGGTTTTTAGAAATGTTTGCAAATGTATTAAAAATAAAAAAACAGAAATACCTTATTTACATAACTTTTCAGATCCTTTGCTATGAGACTCGAAATTGAGCTCAGGTGCATCCTGTTTCCATTGATCATCCTTGAGATGTTTCTACAACTTGATTGGAGTCCACCTGTGGTAAAGGCAATTGATTGGACATGATTTGGAAAGGCACACACCTGTCTATATAAGGTCCCACAGTTGACAGGGCATGTCAGAGCAAAAACCAAGCCATGAGGTCGAAGGAATTGTCCGTAGAGCTCCGAGACAGGATTGCGTCGAGGCACAGATCCCAACAACATAGTGGCCTCCATCATTCTTAAATGGAAGAAGTTTGGAACCTCCAAGACTCTTCCTAGAGCTGGCCGCCCGGGCCAAACTGAGCAATCGGGGGAGAAGGGCCTTGGTCAGGGAGGTGACCAAGAACCCGATGGTCACTCTGACAGAGCTCTAGAGTTCCTCTGTGGAGATGGGAGAACCTTCCAGAAGGACAACCATCTCTGCAGCACTCCACCAATCAGGCCTTTATGGTAGAGTGACGGAAGCCACTCCTCAGTAAAAGGCACATGACAGCCCGCTTGGAGTTTGCCAAAAGGCACCTAAAGACTCTCAGACCATGAGAAACAATATTCTCTGGTCTGATGAAACCAAGATTGAACTCTTTGGCTTGAATGCCAAGTGTCACGTCTGGAGGAAACCTGGCACCATCCCTACGGTGAAGCATGGTGGGGGCAGCATCATGCTGTGGGGATGTTTTTCAGCGGCAGGGACTGGGAGACTAGTCAGGATCGAGGAAAAGATGAACGGAGCAAAGTACAGAGATCCTCAGGACCTCAGACTGGGGCGAAGGTTCACCTTCCAACAGGACATCGACCCTAAGCACACAGCCAAGACAACGCAGGAGTGGCTTCGGGACAAGTCTCTGAATGTCCTTGAGCGGCCCAGCCAGAGCCCTGACTTGAACCCGATCGAACATCTCTGGAGAGACCTGAAAATAGCTGTGCAGCAACGCTCCCCATCCAACCTGACAGAGCTTGAGAGGATCTGCAGAGAAGAATGGGAGAAACTCCCCAAATACAGGTGTGCCAAGCTTGTAGCGTCATACCCAAGAAGACTAGATGCTGTAATCGCTGCCAAAGGTGCTCCAAGAAAGTACTAAGTAAAGGGTCTGAATATTTATGTACTTTTATTTTTATTTTTTATGTTGAATAAATTAGCAAACATTTCTAAACCTGTTTTTGCTTTGTCATTATGGAGTATTGTGTGTAGATTGATGAGGGGGAAAAAAACAATTTAATTAATTTTAGAATAAGGCTGTAACGTAACAAAATGTGGAAAAAGTCAAGGGGTCTGAATACTTTCCGAAGGCACTGTATATATATTTTTTTAATAAGATAATCTTTGAGAACTAACAATCACTAGAAAGAAAAGAGAAACCCGCACACTGCTCTTGCTAGTCTAAAAATGTCAGTCGGTGCCATTTGCCACGGCCACCACCTAAGCCCCATTTTGATCAAGAAAAAATTCCTGACTCCTGCTCTGAGGCACTTTCTAAATATGGCCCCAGCCCTGTATTTTCTCCTGCGTTGTCCAAGGGACATCTAGCTACTCCCTGAGGACTTACAAAGCTGATTGATTTTGGGATTCATTTTCTTCCCCCAGTAGGTTATGACTGACATAGGGTGGCCTGTCTCTGTAGGATAGCGCACTGTCAATACAGGCTGTGTGTTTGTGTGTGTGTGTGTGTGGTGAGTTGTAACCCCTGCTCTCAGATGTGCTGTAAACTGGAATAGAGTGATAAAGTATTGATGTCATCTGCCAGCTATCAGCATCTGTTTCATTCTCTGTCTCTCGCTCCTCTCTACCTCTTTCTGTCTATCTACCTCGATCAATCTGTCCATCTCAGGAGTGCTGTCTAACCAGTGCCTCTCCCAGGCTGACTCTGAGGTGTTAAGGGACAGAGCTCAGGTCAGATATCTTGTTTTATTCTCTCTCTCTCTCTCTCTCTCTGTCAATGAACTCACCAATGAACGCTATTGTAATGAAACAAGGGAGGAGCACGAGGTCCAAGGCGTAATTCCAACCTACGAAGTTGGGGGCTCCAGTGACGGGGACATTACCGCTGCTTTCTTGGGGGAGCAGTGATTTAACCGTGCACAAGAAAGAAGACTCTTAAATTAGCCTGGCTACAGTCTTCTCTCCATCCTCTGACGTTTTCAACGATTTAAAGTGTTGTAGTTCAACAATGTTAGAATTCCATTACCATTATTAGCCTAACATGTAGCAACTTGTCTGACCTTCCTGGTCAAAAGTAGTGCACTACATAGGGAATAGGGTGCTATTTGGGATGCAGGCTCGTGTCTTTTATCACTTTAACACCCACTCTCTCCGTCTGTATCTGTTCTCCAGAACCTGGGCTGTCTGGTGTGGCAGAACGTGGGTGAACTTGATCACACAGAAGGGGCATAAGAGAGGAAAAGGAATAAAGAGATATATTTTTACATTAAATTATATTTTTCCCATAATGAGTTGGTTAGGACTGGCACCCAGGCTACAGTGACTGGTGTTGGGAAATACTAAATGGAGTAAGCTACTGCAAGTGCTTCGTCTCTGTTTTTTTGTTGTTGTTGTTGGTGATATTGTCCGTTGTCTCCTTTTGGGTTGATGGGCAAATAAAATGATTTGAAGAAATGTATGACAGCCTGCAATACCTGTAATTTTATGCATTACAGGCAAACTTTTCAGAAATGAAGCTTAGTGGTTAAGAGCGTTGTGCCAGTAACCGAAAGGTCGCTGGTTCTAATCCCAGAGCCGACTAGGTGAAAAATCTGTCGATGTGCCCTTGAGCAAGGCACTTAACCCTAATTGCTCCTGTAAGTCGCTCTGGATAAGAGCGTCTGCTAAATGTAAAAAAAATTAAATTAAAATAAATGTATTTCATTGCAGAAGAAAGAGCCATGCATAGAAATGTGGGGATTTAACATGCAGGTCTGATATAAAATGCATTTAATGTTTTCACAATGTTTTTTTAATACTGTATAATTTGATTAAATCAAACATATCAAAACATTTCACAGATGATACATTTGACACATTTAGTGCTATCAACACAGGGCAGGGTGAGTGATAAGGAAGAGATGGGGTGATACAATGCTTGGTTGACAGTCACATAAATGTTTGATGCCTTCAATCATATGTTTCTTGCTGATTTATCGGAAAAAGTCATGTCATGACAAGAAGGCAGAAGGACCGGTTTGTCTAAAGCAATTGTACTGGTTCAAGCTACAGCACAGATAATGTAATGGCGTAAATTCAAGCTACAGCACAGATAATGTAATGGCGTAAATTCAAGCTACAGCACAGATAATGTAATGGCGTAAATTCAAGCTACAGCACAGATAATGTAATGGCGTAAATTCAAGCTACAGCACTGATAATGTAATGGCGTAAATGGAGCTATATCTTGAGCTTGCTAGCCATGTACCTGCAAGTTCAGCGCGCTAATAGCTAGCTAACCTTAGCTAGTTAGCCAGCCAATTAAAGCAATGGCTTGATTACAGCATTTAGCTAGCTAACAACAGAGACCTAGCTGCTAGTTCAGCTATGAATAGTTGCTCATTGCAAACGTGAATTTCCGACATGTGGTGCACGTATTTGAACATTTATACGACTTGCATAAATTGACGCTTCACCTCTCGTCGAGCGAACCCCCCAAACACAATCGGCCACAAATGGAACCAGGGAGCTCGTGTGAAAGTCCATCCGGCTCTGGGGGTCCCGAACCGGCGGACCTACGCGAAGAGACCCCCGGCGAAGAGGCTGAGGATGGGGACAACAGCATCCTGAGAGGAGGAAAGGCAGGTGGAGGGAACGAAAACACTCTGGACAACATGAAAACAGAATGTGAGGATGATGGTGTTACTGGGAAAAAGATTGAGGCTGCTGCTGATGAAGAAGGCAAATATGAAGAGGAATTGGACCCTAGAATTCAGGCAAGTTTATGTTTAAATGTTTATTGAAAGTGTCTGCAGTACAGCACTCTTTACAGTATCTGACTTCTTGTTTTTATTGCAAACCCATGCGTCATACTGCTTACATGTATTGTAGGCTGCTTGACAACTGCATCCTTATTCCACTGTCAATATAGCTAAATTAGCTATAAATAACCATAGGCAAACTACATGTCATTATGGCAGACGCTTGCATCATTTACCCTGGTTATGCAACTTAAAGACCACATCTGCATTGCAAATGGCTTCCACAATTTCACAGGGATTCCGTTCATACTTATTGTGATGTAAGGCCAGGGCCAATACTAAATCTCTATCTCTATCTCTCTCTCTCTCAGGACGAGCTAGAGCACCTAAATCAGGCCAGTGATGAGATCAACAAGCTGGAACTGCAACTGGATGTGAGTGAGCTCTTTGTCACCTAGCCTCTTCAACCCAGAATCAAATCTAACAGGTGTCCGGAGAGAATAGGCCTATTTGTCACAGAACAGACTGTTTGCATCAGCCACACGACCCAACACAGTGTCTCTATGACTGACAGGCCTATACACTTGAGTATATAAAACGTTAAGAACACCTGCTCTTTCCGTGACATAGACAGACCAGGTGAATCCAGGTGAAAGCTATGATCCCTTATTGATGTCATTTGTTAAATCCACTTCAATCAGTGTAGATGAAGGGGAGGAGACAGGTTAAAGAAGGATGTTTTAAGCCTTGAGACAATTGAGACATGGATTGTGTATGTGTGCCATTTAGAGGGTGAATAAGGCAAGACAAAATATTTAAGTGCCTTTTGAACGGGGTATGGTAGTAGGTGCCAGGCGCCACCACTCAAAGGACATCCAGCCAACTTGATACAACTGTGGGAAGCATAGGAGTCAACATGGGCCAGCATCCCTGTGGAACGCTTTCGACACCTTATAGAGTCCATGCCCCGATTGGGTTAGGGGGGGGGCAACTCAATATTAGGAATGTTAGGAAGGTATTCCTAATGTTTGGTATACTCAGTGTATGCTAGCTCTATACTTTATAAGCTGTCTTTCTTGGGTATTGACATAGATAGTGTCATGTGTCATGTAACTCAGGTCTCACTTAGCCACAAGGTCCTCCTCAACACACTGTTAATTCACTGCACACAGTAATGTAAAAGTTTACATTTTCATACGTTGTTATTGAGCAGAGGTCAGAGAGGCTGTGTGTGGGAGATGACTTACTTCCCTTGCCTCAAGGTCTATTGAGGATGTTATTGGAGTGATATAATTCTATGGTAGCCTATCAATTACAGTACTGGTGAATGTGTCTCTCTCTCCTTCAGGATGCTAGGTCCAGCTACAGGAGAATCCTCACTGACTCAGCCAGGAAGCTCAATGCTCAAGGCTCCCAGCTAGGCACCTGCATCGAGAAGGCCAGGCCCTACTACGAAGCCCGCAGGCTAGCCAAAGAGGTTGGTGTTTGTGTGGGGTTGTGTGTCGGACTGGGTGTGTGTTTGAGTGTGGGTGCTCATCGAAATGTTTTTAATATTATCTCTGGTGTGACAAAATAGCCATTTAGTCAGCCGGCCTCTGTCAACCTACAGTGCCTTTGGAAAATATTCAGACCCCTTCCCTTTTTCCACATTTTGTTACTTTACAGCCTTATTCTAAAATGGATTAAAATGACAATGTGAAAACAACATGTTTTTAGAAATGTATTGAAAATAAAATACAGAAATAATTCATTTACTTAAGTATTCACACAAGCTCTGTCAAATTGGTTGTTGATCATTGCTAGACAACCAGTTTCAGGTCTTGCCATAGATTTTCAAGTAGATTTAAGTCAAAACTGTAACTCAGCCACTCTTCTTGGTAAGCAACTCCAGTGTAGATTTGGCCTTGTGTTTTAGGTTATTGTCCTGCTGGAAGGTGAATTAATCTCCCAGTGTCTGGTGGAAAGCAGACTGAACCAGGTTTTCCTCTAGGATTTTGCCTGTGCTCCATTCCGTTGATTTTTATATCCTGAAAAACTCCCCAATCCTTAACGATTACAAGCATACTCATAACATGATGCAGCCATCACTATGCTTGAAAATATGGAGCGTGGTACTCAGTAATGTGTTGCATTGGATTTACCCCAAACATAACACTTTGTATTCAGGACAAAAATGACATTTTTTGCATTATTACTTTAGTATCTTGATGCATGTTTTGGCATATTCTGTACATGCTTCTTTCTTTTCACTCTGTCATTAAGGTTAGTATTGTGGAGGAACTACAATGTTGTTGATCCATCCTCAGTTTTCTCATATCACAGCCATTTAACTCTGTAACTGTTTTAAAGTCACCGTTGGCCTCATGGTGAAATCCTTAAGCGGTTTCCTTCCTCTCTGGCAACTGAGTTAGAAAGGAAACCTCTATCTTTGTCGTGATTGGATGTATTGATACACCATCCAAAGTGTAATTAATAACTTCACCATGCTCAAAGGGATATTCAATGTCTGCTTTTTTTTTTTTTTTACCATCTACCAATAGGTGCCCTTCATTGCGAGGCATTGGAAAACCTCCCTGGTCTTTGTGGTTGAATCTGTGTTTGAAGCTGGTGTAACTGAGTCAGGTTTGTAGGCCTCCTTGCTCGCACACGCTTTTTCAGTTCTGCCCACAAATGTTCTATAGGATTGAGGTCAGGGCTCTGTGATGGCCACTCCAATACCTTGACTTTGTTGTCCTTAAGCCATTTTGCCACAACTTTGGAAGTATGCTTGGGGTCATTGTCCATTTGGAAGACCCATTTGCGACCAAGCTTTAACTTCCTGACTGATATCTTGAGATGTTGCTTCAATATATCCACATCATTTTCCTTCCTCATGATGCTATCTATTTTGTGAAGTGCACCAGTCCCTCCTGCAGCAAAGCACCCCCACAGCATGATGCTGCCACAGCATGATGCTTCACGGTTGGGATGGTGTTCTTCGGCTTGCAAGTCCCCCCTTTTTCCTCCAAACATAACAATGCTCATTATGGACAAACAGTTATATTTTTGTTTCATTAGACCAGAGGACATTTCTCCAAAATGTACGATCTTTGTCCCCATGTGCAGTTGCAAACTGTAGTCTGGCTTTTTTATGGCGGTTTTGGAGCAGTGGCTTCTTCCTTGCTGAGCGGCCTTTCAGATTATGTTGATATAGGACTCGTTTTACTGTGGATATAGATACTTTTGTACCTGTTTCCTCCAGCATATCCACAAGGTCCTTTGCTGTTGTTCTGGGATTGATTTGCACTTTTCGCACCAAAGTACATTCATCTCTAGGAGACAGAACGCGTCTCCTTCCTGAGCGGTATGACAGCTGCGTGGTCTTATGGTGTTTATACTTGCGTACTATTGTTTGTACAGATGAACGTGGTACCTTCAGGTGTTTGGAAATTGCTCCTAAGGATGAACCAGACTTGTGGAGGTCTACCATTTTTTTCTGAGGTCTTGGTTGATTTCTTTTGATTTTCCCATGATGTCAAGCAAAGAGGCACTGAGTTTGAAGGTAGGCCTTGAAATGCATCCACAGGTACACCTCCAATTGACTCAAATGATGTCAATTAGCCTATCAGAAGCTTCTAAAGCCATGACATCATTTTCTGGAATTTTCCAAGCTGTTTAAAGGCACAGTCAATTTAGTGTATGTAAACTTCTGACCCACTGGAATTGTGATACAGTGAATTATAGGTGAAATAATCTGTCTGTAAACAATTGTTGGAAAAATTACTTATGTCATGCACAAAGTAGATGTCCTAACCGACTTGCCAAAACTATAGATTGTTAACAAGAAATTTGTGGAGTGGTTGAAAAACGAGTTTTAATGACTCCAACCTAAGTGTATGTAAACTTCCGACTTCAACTGTAGGTGTTACCTACGTCGATGTCTATTCAGGAGACAAGACAACCAAGCACCTTTTGTGATTTTATTATTCTGTCCACAAATGTTGCTTGGTTCGCCTGCCACACGTCTGACTGCTATTGACCGAGACAGACAGTCAAGGGAATCGTGTCACAAAAATTATAACTGGTGCTCAAAAGTGAAGCCGTCATCAATCTTCGCCTGACGACCCTAAACTTTGGGCAACCTTGTGCGTCTATCCGGCCCAGCCCCCTCCTGCTGCCGCCGCCTCTCTCAGGGTACATCAGTTCTATCCTCCCCTGTGATTCTGAGTCACCTTGGCTTGCGTCCCAAATGACACACTATTCCCTTTTTATAGTGCACTACTTTTGACCAGGGCCCTATAGGGAATAGGGTTGCCATTTGGGACGCAGCCCTTGTCTCAAAGTGCTTCTCCCCTTCTCCCTAAACCAACATCGACAAATCTTCCCCCTTCTCTGGCTTTTGACATAATTCACCAACTGGCGTGAATACGATCAGGACCAGCTATTTTTCTGTTTCACTTCTCTGTGCTTTGTAGCCGTTGCTGTTGTCTTCTTGTTTATACTTGGTGATGGGGAGTCTTCCTGTTTTCCTCATTGGCACCACCACCATCATTCTCCTGATTTTTAGAGGCTAATCATAACTTCCATTTAAATCAGATTTTCACTTAGTCATGGACTGACGTCAGTAAGTAAGGATTCACCCCTTAGTAATTTGTTCGTCGTATGATTGGTTGTAGGGATTAGTTATTGAACTATGATTGGTTGTGGTGTCTCTCTTACTAAACTACGATTAATTGTAGTGTCCTTTACTGAACTATGATTGGTTGTAGGCCCAGCAGGAGACGCAGAAGGCAGCGTTGCGGTACGAGAGAGCCGTCTCCATGCATACGGCTGCCAGAGAGATGGTGTACGTGGCAGAGCAGGGCCTCCTGGCGGACAGGAACACTCTGGACCCCACCTGGCAGGAGATGCTCAACCACGCCACCTCCAAGGTACACAGAGAGAGAGGAGGAGGAGGAAGAGGAGGAGGAGGGGGTTGGGGGTCCTCCAAAGCACAGGGAGAGGACAGGTCGTAGCTATGGTAGACCAGGGCCAGACCAGGGCCAGACCAGGGCCCGTATTCCTAAAGCATCTCAGAGTAGGAGTGACAGGCCCTGGGATATTCAACTCTGGTTCTGGTGGGCTGAAACACTTCTGGTTTCATTTTCTCCTTCTATCAGGGCTGATTCAGACGTGGTACGGCAGGTGAGTGGTTAACTACCAGGTAGAAAAGAGAACCATTAGTACTTCAACCCAAAGTCCAGGAGTTGATTATCTTTGTACTAGACAGTGAATACTTGTGGCTAATAGCGCTGAGCGGTTAGTGTTTTTTGAGGTCCTTTCGGTTCAATTTTTGAAAAATTTAAATATCACGGTTTCGATTTAAAAAAACGAAAACAAATGCATTATGAAAAATTGACATTAAAATGATATTAATGGAAATTCCAAAGCCAAAAAGAGTGAACGTTCAATTGCCAAAACATTGAAAATATTCCCTTGTCTCTGTCAGGTCCACATTGGGTAGACATTATTATTATTATTAAAGTCATACTCTCGTCTCTGCTCAGGCAGCAGCCAGCCAGACAGACAGCCAGCCAGCCAGACAGACAGACAATGTTATCTCTGTGCTCCCAATACTGAACTGTCTTTTCATTATATTTAGCTAGCCAAAGTAGATAAGGCATACTTCCACCAACTGTCTCTGTCCCTCTCTCTCATCGTTGTGTTGTGTACATTCCCCTCTCATACAGTCTATGCAGTCTGTGTGTATCTAACCTAACGTAGCAGGTGTAAAAGTGTATCCTTCTCTGTCTGAGCCGGGAAACAACAGACGCAATGGATTATGGTCATGTAGTTAATTATCACGTTTCTTTGCTGAACTAGGTTGAATATTTGACTCGTGAAAACTACAACTCCCTTCAGCTCAGCGTCCCACATAGTTCTTGACTTGATTTCTCTGGGAATTATTTGATTTCTCTCTAGAGAAACAGAGCGTTGGGCTCTGGAGTTGATTATCTCTGCACTAGACAATGACCCAGTCCTGGAGTTGATTATCTCTGCACTAGACAATGACCCAGTCCTGGAGTTGATTATCTCTGTACTAGACAATCACTAGCCCCCTACTAGTGGCTAAAGCTATATCTGTGGTAGACGGTGAATGCTAGTGGAGGGGTCCTGTGAGAACTATCAATCTCTTCATCCACGAGATTGTACTTGAATCGGGTCCAATGTGAATTGTTAAGCCTTCTCGTCAGTCTGGAGTGGAGGGTCTAAGGGTGTCAGGTGACCACAGCAGCTGTTTAGTATGTAGCCTGAGACGGCCAGCGTGGCGCAGGGGGACGGGCACTCTCTGTGCTTAATCAATGATCATTAACGTGGACCAGTAATCTTATAAAGATCAAGGTTGGACGTCCTCATTCTCATTGGAATGGCGTTCCCGCATTTCTATTCTGCTATGGAAGTGACTCAAGTGAGCCACAGTGCACTTTAACGTGTGTGTGTGTATATATATGAGATTGAAGAGAGGGACAAGTCAAAGATCTCACTCAGGTATCATCATCCCCACGCGTCAACCTAACAGTTGATAGTGTTGCTGATGGCTTAATAATGCTTTGTTCCTCTCAGAGGGTTGGTGTGAGTGACGTGAGGTGAAATAAGGTATCCTACTCTTGGTTGATTTTCTCCTTATAAAAAGTGCCAGTGTGTTGATTCTGGTGATTGATGGGGAAAGAGGCACCTACAGAGGGAGGCTGGGTCAGGGTGGGTTGATGTCCGAGGGCATGACCCCGACGGCTGCTGGAGGTGTGTGTGTGTGTGTGTGTGTGTGTGTTCCCCAGGTGAACGAGGCAGAGGAGGAGCGGCTGTGGGGTGAGCGGGAGCACCAGCGGGTCACTCAGATGTGCCAGGAGGCAGAGCAACGCGTTCAGACCCTCCAGAAATCCCTGAAGAGGTTCATCGTCAAGTCCAAACCTTACTTTGAGCTGAAGGCTCAGTTCAACCGCCTACTAGAGGTGAGTAGCCATGTCCCAGACAGAATGGCCCATGGGGCAGGACCCTATCTCTAAATGACTTCATGGTTGTGCTCACTATAGGATAGTCTGAAACGGTTAAAATGTACTGTCTGCCAGTGTCATGTTTCAGCAACGTGTCCACCATAAGCTGCGGTGTCCCTCATGGTTTGGTGCTACGACCAGTCTCTTTCTGATCTACCATGTTTTAAGCAACACATGACCTGCTAGTTTTGACAAGCGTGAGACGCCCCCATTAATTTCAAGGAAACCAGGGCATAAGCAGCGCTGCTCAGATTATAATATATTTTTTTTCAAGATTTTGACGAGCGGCTCACCCGAGAACAATTGTTCAATCAAATCTAAAAACACCGTAAACATTTCGGGGGTACAAATCCTGTTACTTCAACTTTATTTCCTGACAGGAGCACAAGGGGAAGGTGGTGCAGCTGGAAGAACGCGTTGCAAGGGAAAAAATGCGCTACTCCGTCGCCCTGCGCAACCTGGAGCAAATCAGCGAGCAGATCCACACCCAGCGGGGGCGTGTCCGAGCCACCAGGGCCCGCCCCGTAGCCTGCGGTGGGCGGAGCTCCCCAGTGGGGGCGGAGGCTGAGGTCAAAGCTGAGGTCAGGGTTCAGGTTGGAGGAGCCTGTGGGGGAGGGGGAGGAGGAGGAGGAGGGGGAGGGGGAGGAGGAGGAGGGTTGGAGGAGAACGACTGGGCTGACGGAGAGCAGACCAGGCAGTGGGTGGAGAGACACAGGGAGCAGGGCTGGGGCCACAGGGAGAGGGGTGAGGCAGGGTCAGACTCCATGTCTGTCATCAGCCTCCAGACCTTCGCCTCGGACCTGGAGAAGTGTGACTCGGTGGAGCACCTGGGGGACCTGAGTGATGTGAGCAGCCTGATGGGAGAGGACTGGGAGAGGGAGAGGGACCGGTCACTGATAGCTGAGAACAGAGACCGAGACAGGAACCCCAGGGCAGAGGAGAGAGTTGTGGGGGAGGTCAGGGAGGTCAGGGAGGTCAGGGAATTGGTCATCCCCACTCCAAGGCAGGATAGATTGGAGGAGGTGAGGGGGGCGATCGGGAGAGAGAGACAGGAGAGCTTTGTCAAGCAGCACCACAGAAGTGTGAGTTTGTGAGACCAGAAGAAGAACGGACTGGAGGAGTGATGAGTGATGGAAGGATCAGATAAAGGAATGAAATCAGAGGGAGAAAAGAAAAGAGGTTGTAGAAGTTCTGTTTGAGGTATTGAAATGTAGAACACTGATTGAAACCGAGGCTGAGTCCCAAATCGCACCCTATTTCCTATATAGTCCACTACTTTTGACCTGGGCCCATAGGGAATAGGGCACCATTTGGCACAGAGCCTGCATCATTGTGACACTGCAGAAGGGAGTAGCAGGGAGGAGGGTGGCTGGTACATCATGCACACATGAATGAATAACAATGTGAGAGTGACCGAGAGCGAGAGAGAAGGGGAAGTGTTAGGTGATTCACTAGGTCCCTGTGGGACTTGTAGTTTCTACACTCTGATCTGTCTATTGTTCAACACAGTAAGATATCCGTGACAGAGACTACAACGCATGACAAATCCACTGAGGCAAAGCTAGTCTAAACACAGTGCTTGTATGTAGATACAGAGACGTAACATAAAATAGAGCATACTCTTAACTCTACTGACCATTTCACATGCAACTACTGAACGTTTAAGCAGCGAAGCTTATTTTATGAATGCTATTTTTGTATTGACATTAGTCCCTGAATGAACGCCTTTTTGCTTTTTCCATATTGATTGAATTAACCACAGAATTTGGTTTTCCCTCGTCCTTGGAATGAACAAAAGAAATACAAAAATAATATGATTATCGTATTTTAAACACCTTAAAACATTTTAATTTGTTACTAGACCTGTTTTTATAGTTTTTTTTACCCCAGTAGAATGTTCTGGAAATGTTCCCAGCACCTAGAGGGCCAACGACCCTCAGACGCCAGACTGTAGAGAATGTCTCTGTCACTCACATTGACCTAACACTTCCACAGCGCTTTTCTCTCTGACCTTTCACAATCCCTGCTTTCTGTCAGGAAGACATTGTGTCCGCTAGCCTGATCTCACACAAGATCTACATCCAAAGTGGCACTCTATTCCATATGTAGTGCACTACTTTTGACAAGGGCTCATAGGGTTCTGGTCAAAAGTAGTGCAGTATATAGGGAATAGGGTGCCATTTGGGACTCATTCAAGATGTTACACTGCATGGTGGGAAATGGTTCTAATAAACTCCTTTAGTATCGCGTAAGCCATAAAGGACAGTTTGATGAACATCTAAAATACGATTTTTATTTTACTCAAATGTATTTTAAGTGCCTTTGGACCTCACATTTAACACGCAAATACCCCCTAATGTCTTTGATGACATTTTTTGTAATCAAGGAATTCTAACCGTGAATTATTTAATTTCTTAACTGTCTTCCTTGAATAGTTAGACTATTTAGTGAAGTTTTTTTAATTGTTTTAGATTGAAATACTTGACCAGTGTTTTACCATAGTTAACATTGTTGAAAAATTTACTTGCATTTCACCTGCACTTAACACCACTAAATTGTATTTTAGTGTAACACCTGGGTATTGTAGAAGGCAACATTATTTATGTATAGGGGTTTTCACTTCCTGGGGTCATGTGACCAGTTTCTTCACTTGTTCATTTTGTACCTGTTGACAGGCACCTTACCTTGATTTTATTGATGTCACCAGACAGTGACACTAGATCACTACACCAGAGACACACAAAGAGGGAGGGAGGGAGGGATGACGGTGAGGGAAGAAGGATATGGTAAAGTAATGGTATTTACTGTTAATGTACATACTTTTAATGTTGTTTTGTTTCGTGCAAACCTGTGCCATTGATTTGAATCTTTTGACTGTTTAAATTTTGCACATGAATACTTGTGGCGTTTTTGTTTTTCCCTTTTTACACTCCTTACCCCTTCACCCACCCAATCTTTCAGTTCACCCTTGTTACCTGGCGGTTCCCTTCTCTTAACCTGGTCATATCATCCTTGTGACTTGGCTGTTCCCTTCTCTTAACCTGGTCATATCATCCTTGTGACTTGGCTGTTCCCTTCTCTTAACATGGTCATATCATCCTTGTGACTTGGCTATTCCCTTCTCTTAACCTGGTCATATCATCCTTGTGACTTGGCTGTTCCCTTCTCTTAACCTGGTCATATCATCCTTGTTACCTGGCTATTCCCTTCTCTTAACCTGGTCATATCATCCTTGTGACTTGGCTGTTCCCTTCTCTTAACCTGGTCATATCATCCTTGTGACTTGGCTGTTCCCTTCTCTTAACCTGGACAATATCATCCTTGTGACTTGGCTGTTCCCTTCTCTTAACCTGGTCATATCATCCTTGTGACTTGGCTGTTCCCTTCTCTTAACCTGGTCATATCATCCTTGTGACTTGGCTGTTCCCTTCTCTTAACTTGGTCATATCATCCTTGTGACTTGGCTGTTCCCTTCTCTTAACCTGGTCATATCATCCTTGTGACTTGGCTGTTCCCTTCTCTTAACCTGGTCATATCATCCTTGTTACCTGGCTGTTCCCTTCTCTTAACCTGGTCATATCATCCTTGTGACTTGGCTGTTCCCTTCTCTTAACCTGGTCATATCATCCTTGTGACTTGGCTGTTCCCTTCTCTTAACATGGTCATATCATCCTTGTGACTTGGCTATTCCCTTCTCTTAACCTGGTCATATCATCCTTGTGACTTGGCTGTTCCCTTCTCTTAACCTGGTCATATCATCCTTGTTACCTGGCTGTTCCCTTCTCTTAACCCGGTCATATCATCCTTGTGACTTGGCTGTTCCCTTCTCTTAACCTGGTCATATCATCCTTGTGACTTGGCTGTTCCGTTCTCTTAACATGGTCATATCATCCTTGTGACTTGGCTATTCCCTTCTCTTAACCTGGTCATATCATCCTTGTGACTTGGCTGTTCCCTTCTCTTAACCTGGTCATATCATCCTTGTGACCTGGGTGTTCCCTTCTCTTAACCTGGTCATATCATCCTTGTGACCTGGCTGTTCCGTTCTCTTAACCTGGTTCTCTTATCACATCTGCTTCTTCCCACAATGTTCCCACTACACCCCCCTCACTCCATCCACTGATAAATGCTGACTTGGGGTCAGTTTCTGGTTCACTCCCAAATGGCACCCTATTCCCTATATAGTGCACAAGGGCCCTTAGGGCTCTGGTCAAAAGTAGTGCACTACGTAGGGAATAGGGTGTGTGAAGCGTTTAATGGAAGGTCTTCTCATTTGCCTGCTCCACTTGACACCATGTTTTATTTGTTCATGTATATGGGGTGCATCCCAAATAAAGTAGTACAATATTCCCTACATAGTACAGTACTTATGGGCGCTGGTCAAAAGAAGTGCACTATATAGGGAATAGGGTGCCATTTGAAGTGTAGTGGCTGTATAATAATAATACTGATGATATGAATGTTAACTTATTAATGGTGTATATGTACATTTATGGAATATGATGCTGTTGCAACCATTAAACTTTTTGATTTAAGATGATGTTGCATCTGTAGAGTTTTAGATATTTCCTACACTGCTAGAAGGCTTCTATGGAATGGGGTGTTCATATGGGTAAAGTCATATAGCCCAAAATAGAAAAAGTGATGGTCACTCCCAAAAAGACTGCACACCTATGCATTGAAAAAAACTTGTTTCAGTCTTGTTTTTGCGTCTCTATTTTCAGTTTTTGATTTAGAATAATTCCACACTACTAACTATGGCTTTAGCTCTTCATGTGTGGTTGTGCGAACCATTGATTGCATAAGGTGTATTTTGTCATGCCATTGAAATCACAGTAGGACACGTTCATTTGCAGATCATTGTACCCCATTGTCAGAAGCAGTTTCCACTGTTGTATTGCACTCTCCAGTACATGTTCACATTTTACATTGACTTTCTGTAGAATTGTACAACCATCCCTGGAGGCAGAGTTATTGTACCATGATATTAAGTGCAGGTGGGCCTCTATCGTAATCTGCAGTCTGAGAGAAACACAGGGTTGAAATAACACAACACCCATGATAACAGCATCCTGCATGTTAGGTCTGTCTACTCTGTGATACTGAATATCAATGAGACATGCGGAGTCCCAAATGGTACCCTATTCCCTATATAGTGCCCCTATGGGCTCCGGTCAAAAGTAGTGCACTATGTAGGGAATAGGGTGCCATTTGGGACACAAACCGAAAGAAAACGGGAGATCATCCTCTGTTTCTCCGAGTTTCAACTATTAAATGGTGATATAAATCTAGATATATAAAATGTAGAGAACAGCTGCACTTTGAACCCGCCGGCCGCAGGGGGAGAGAGTGAAATAGAAGAGGTGGAGTTAAATAGGTGTGGGGTGGGGTGGGGGGGGGGGATAATTGATTTGTGATTGTGAAATAAAAAAAAGAACTGGGGGCGAGGCGAGAAAAGAAAAGTGGCGACAGACTGTAATTTTGGGGGCCGGAGAGAATGGGAAAGTGACAAATGATTGGAGGGTGAGCAATCACAAGGGACTTCTGTCAAAAGGATGGCAGGAGCAAAGGTGATGACAGCTCTGCTAAAATGGAGACAAACTCACCTACCCTTTGAAGCGCTCTAGCGTGTCCCCGCAAATGGCGCCCTATTTCATACATAGTGAACTACTTTTGACCAAGGCCCATACTGTAAATAGGGAATACGGTGCAATTTGAGATACTACAACCCAGGGCTTCAATGAGCACGGTTACATGCACAAAATAATAAGATTATTGTGGATAGATTAATATAATAGCTAGTTTAAAACGTTTACATGCTTTGGAAAAATAACGTGAAGTCAGCCTACTGATGGCGCTGATAAATGCAGAACATCGCCAATCAAAATAAACGTTCTACCACAGCATCCATGTTATGTTTGAGAAGCATACTTGATTCTGAGTAAGGAAATATAAAGTTTGTATGTGAAAAACGACTTACTTCTATGACGCATACATTCAGTTCCAAACACACTTCACTCCGGCTAAAGAGGGAGGCTCTCGGCTGGTGCTGGCACATGCGCAGATCAAACACACCGCTGGAACGCCGATAAATAAGTTTAGGCCTACCAGTCCTAATAATTCGATAGATTGCTCAGAAAACCAGATGTTTTAATCGGCATATGCTTACTTCGATTTTCACTTTACACCGATTAAGATAAGCAGAGTAAGGTGTTCACATGACTATTGCGTAATCTGCCTTCTGCCATAATCAGTTTAATATCAAATTATTACTGTGCATGTAAACGTACTCATTGAGTATTTGAGAGGCAAAAAATAGAAACTTTGATAAAATAGAAACCTTTTCATGTTCAGATGAACTGACCTTTCAGCACCACATTATAGAGCTGTCCTTTCAGCACCACATTATAGAACTGTCCTTTCAGCACCACATTATAGAACTGTCCTTTCAGCACCACATTATAGAGCTGTCCTTTCAGCACCACATTATAGAACTGTCCTTTCAGCACCACAGTCTAGAACTGTCCTTTCAGCACCACATTATAGAACTGTCCTTTCAGCACCACATTATAGAACTGTCCTTTCAGCACCACAGTCTAGAACTGTCCTTTCAGCACCACATTATAGAACTGTCCTTTCAGCACCACAGTCTAGAACTGTCCTTTCAGCACCACATTATAGAACTGTCCTTTCAGCACCACATTATAGAACTGTCCTTTCAGCACCACATTATAGAACTGTCCTTTCAGCACCACAGTCTAGAACTGTCCTTTCAGCACCACATTATAGAACTGTCCTTTCAGCACCACATTATAGAACTGTCCTTTCAGCACCACATTATAGAACTGTCCTTTCAGCACCACAGTCTAGAACTGTCCTTTCAGCACCACATTATAGAACTGTCCTTTCAGCACCACATTATAGAACTGTCCTTTCAGCACCACATTATAGAACTGTCCTTTCAGCACCACATTATAGAACTGTCCTTTCAGCACCACAGTCTAGAACTGTCCTTTCAGCACCACATTATAGAACTGTCCTTTCAGCACCACATTATAGAACTGTCCTTTCAGCACCACATTATAGAACTGTCCTTTCAGCACCACAGTCTAGAACTGTCCTTTCGGCACCACATTATAGAACTGTCCTTTCAGCACCACATTATAGAACTGTCCTTTCAGCACCACATTCAAGAATTGTCCTTTCAGCATTCTAGAGCTGCCATTTCAGCAACATAACTGGACCAAACTATGGAGCTGTTCTTTCAGCACCACATTCCAAAGCTGTTCTCAGATGTATTCAACATGTCATGTGTGCAACGCATGCAGCAGAGCACACAAATAAAAAACAGCTATTATCTGCACCTCAGTTGTGTTGGATCTTTCATCTTTGCAAATGGCAGATCCATTTTCACCTGCCTCTTGTGTTGTGTGACTCATCCTTCTCTCTCTCTGCCTGCCTCCCCAGCCTCCCCAGCCTTCCCTGCCTCCCCAGCTTGCCTACCCTGTCTCCACAGCCTACCCTGCCTCCCCTGCCTACCCTGCCTCCCCAGCCTCCCCAGCCTCCCCAGCCTACCCTGCCTCCCCAGCCTCCCCTACCTACCCAGCCTCCCCAGCCTCCCCAGCCTCCCCAGCCTTCCCAGCCTACCCTGCCTACCCAGCCTCCCCAGCCTACCCTGCCTCCCCAGCTTGCCTACCCTGCCTCCCCAGCTTGCCTACCCTGTCTCCCCAGCCTACCCTGCCTACCCTGCCTCCCCAGCCTACCCAGCCTCCCCAGCCTTCCCAGCCTACCCTGCCTCCCCAGCCTACCCAGCCTCCCCAGCCTTCCCAGCCTTCCCAGCCTACCCAGCCTTCCCAGCCTACCCTGCCTACCCTACCAGCACAGAGCCAGGAGTCCTCTTAACCGGTTTTGGTATCCAAACTGAAGAAACAATGAATGATAAACCTGATAATCCCTGCAATGACAATGGAGGCCAGAGCCTCTGATCCCTGTCTTTCTCTGCAGTACAATCACCCTGTCTCTGTCCCAAATGGCACCCTATTCCCTATGTAGTGCACTACTGTTGAGGCCTCTGGTCAAAAGTAGGGAATAGGGTGCCATTTGGGACTCACACTGTGAAGCTGCAGCTAGCCAGCCAGCCTGCCAGCACCAACCTGCCAGCCGCAGAACAAGTTTATAATACTCATAGAATGACTACATACATCAAACTGACACTTGACAGAGGGGGGAGAGGAGGATGAGCCAGAAGAGGGAGTTGATTGGCCAGTTACTGTTAGCCATCAACTCGGCGTAGGGGAGGTCTGCGCTATTTATCTAAGATGAGTGCACCCCATCTGTCTTTCCGTCAGCCAATGAGCGCTCTAATTTCTCCCACCACTATCTCTAGTGAATACCGGGGCCCATCCTATGTGTAGTGGGCTGTAGGGGTACACTGAACTCTACTGCAGATAAGGGAGGAAGAGTTAACGTTGAGTCTCGCCCAGTGACGTTGTGAGTGAGGGATATTGTGGAGAGCGAAAAGAAGGAAGAGAAGGGATGTGCACAGTGCAACGTCGCCTGTGTGTGTGTAGGCTATAGTGCTTTCCAAGTCAACATTTTACACCCGTCAGAAATACAGCGAGTTTTTTTTCTCCAATTTGGGTCACATAATAGACGTATTGCAGTCTTGGTTTTAGGGTTTTGGGGAAAATGTGTTTTCACAAAGCACACTTTTGCACACACTGCTGTCGACATTTGCTGTTTATTTTCTCCCTAAGATTCGTATTCGACGGAAACATGGCAATTGAACGGGCGTCTAGTATTTGTGAGTATGATTATAGTGAGCAATAGCCTACAGTAATCTTACCTAAGCTTGGTAATGGTTGTATGTCTGTGTTTTTTTAAAACTTTGATGGACTGGTGATCCATTTTTGCATTCGAATCGACGTGTTGTCAATGATCTAAAACCAAGCAATATGACTTCATGGCACAACAGTAGGCTACTTAATTAACATTCGGCTATCTACAGCTTTGATTTCTAAGCCCGACTTTTATTGTATGCATGGAGACAATTATAGGCTAAACGCAGCATGTCACAACAACGCCATTTACAGATTTTTATTTTAACAATAGCCTCTCAGTAGCCTACTCGTTTGGATTCCCGCAGATATAATAATATTTAGGCTACGGTTATTGGTTGTGGTGGCCACTCGCTCGTGCGTGCACATGTATACACCTCCTCACCTCATTGATCCTCACACACGCAAACACACACCTTCACACACGCAAACACACAGCTTCACACACGCAAACACACACCTTCACACACGCAAACACACACCTTCACACACGCAAACACACACATTCACACACACACAAACGCCTCAGCGCGGACGCTGGATGTACATCAACCAAGACTCTGCTTCCTCCCCAACTGTCCTCCGGAGCCAGCAGGCTGAACAGTGCAACAGTAAGTTTGGACATTTCAATTCTCTCTCATCATAGTCCTGCAGCGCTCAATCATGTCGTGTTCCCCCTAATCTATCTTCCTTTCATTGTCATCGTTTCATTCTTCCTCAACATGACGAAATGCATGTGTGCTGCATTGGCCTGTTATGGCCCCTTTTTGGATTTTGACTGTCAAAAAAAGGGGCTGTTGTATTGCCGTGACAACAGAAACCAGTTCAACGTAGAATGAAATGATCGCTGTGTTTTATCTGTTAGTGTCCCCTCCCATAGCCGTGGATACGTGTGGCTCTGGTCTCCCTAGGTGTTCAACAGTCAGAGGGGCTAACGTATTGCTGTGACAACAAGACCAGGTCTTGGTATTACCTTTCCTCATTGCTTTGATCTTCAGCAGCAAAATGAGGTGAGAATAACAATACAGTCCACATGTAGGGTGTTGCCTTGATAACTCTGACCTCTTCAACCCGTGTTTTGCTCTCTACTGTTAGGCCTGTAACAGCCCATGTTTCATGTATCCGCTGTGGGCTTCATATGTTGGTGGCTGATTGTGGCTATCGCGTTAAACTGTTCGGATATTTCATGACATGACCTGTAGCACTGGCTGCAATGTAGTCTAACTCTGCTTTCATCCGTTCGTTACTCTTGAATTCCAGCCCTCGAGGCTCGACTGTCCTGCTGTTTTACATCCCTGGTAGTTCATCAATCCATTAATGTCATTGATTGGCCAGAGAGTTCTCTCACCTGGTGTCCCACGTGTGAATCAATCAGCCCCTGCTGGAAGGAATGAAAACCAGCAGGCAGTTCCGCCAATGTCGCTGTCATTGGTCCTGAAATGCCCGTAAATGACAAGTCGCTGTCCATTGTGCTGAAATGCGTGTAAAACAACAGCCTTGTCAGTCATGACTTCCAGTATCTGTTCTGAATGTTGAAAAATTGGCACAGCTTGTTATTGAATCAATCACTATGGACTATTATTATTTTGCCGTTTATGTAGCCATAGTGTGTGTCTCTGTGTGTACTTTACATTTGAAAGAGAGGAGGGGAGAGAGGGGAGAGAGGAGGGGAGAGAAGGGAGAGAGGAGGGGGAGAGATGGGAGAGGGGAGAGAGGAGGGGGAGAGAGGGGAGAGAGGAGGGGAGAGACGAGAGAGGAGGGGAGAGGCGAGAGAGGAGAGAGGAGGGGGAGAGAGGAGGGAGAGAGGGGAGAGAGGAGGGAGAGAGACAAGAGAGAGGAGGGAGAGAGAGAGGAGGGGGGGAGAGAGGGAGGGGAGAGAGACGAGAGAGAGGAGGGGGAGAGAGGGAGAGAGGGAGGGAGAGAGAGAGAGAGAAGGGGGAGAGAGGGGGGAGAGACGAGAGAGAGGAGGGGAGAGAGGGAGAGAGGAGGGGGAGAGAGAGAGAGAGAGGAGGGGGAGAGACGAGAGAGAGGAGGGGGAGAGGGGAGAGAGAGGAGGGGGAGAGACGAGAGAGAGGAGGAGGAGGAGAGAGAGGAGGAGGGAGGGGGAGAGTTTGTGATAGAAGAGGTTACACGTAAACGATTTTGTGTGCTGATTTGAGACAGTATGTGTCTGATTTGAGACAGTATGTGTCTGATTTGAGACAGTATGTGTCTGATTTGAGACAGTGTGTGTCGGATTTGAGACAGTATGTGTCTGATTTGAGACAATGTGTGTCTGATTTGAGACAGTGTGTGTCTGATTTGAGAAAATGTGTGTCTGATTTGAGACAGTGTGGGTCTGATTTGAGACAGTGTGTGTCTGATTTGAGACAGTGTGTGTATGATTTGAGACAGTGTGTGTCTGATTTGAGACAGTGTGTGTATGATTTGAGACAGTGTGTGTCTGATTTGAGACAGTATGTGTCTGATTTGAGACAGTATGTGTCTGATTTGAGACAGTGTGTGTCGGATTTGAGACAGTATGTGTCTGATTTGAGACAATATGTGTCTGATTTGAGACAGTATGTGTCTGATTTGAGAAAATGTGTGTCTGATTTGAGACAGTGTGTGTTTGGAGACGGCTATCCACTACCTGTTTTTCCTCTCCAACTCTACTTGAGATTAGATCAGGCTTGCATCCTCAGGCCCTGTTTATAGATGTATAGTCCCCATCCACATCTTCTCATGTATCTCTGTGAGGGACATTTTGGTACCTACATACAGTGAGGGAAAAAAGTATTTGATCCCCTGCTGAATTTGTACGTTTACCCACTGACAAAGACATGATCAGTCTATAACAGTTTATTTGAACAGTGAGAGACAGAATAACAACAACAAAATGTCAAAAATGTTATAAATTGATTTGCATTTTAATGAGGGAAATAAGTATTTGACCCATCTGCAAAACATGACTTAATACTTGGTGGCAAAACCCTTGTTGGCAATCACAGAGGTCAGACGTTTCTTGTAGTTGGCCACCAGATTTGCACACATCTCAGGAGGGATTTTGTCCCACTCCTCTTTGCAGATCTTCTCCAAGTCATTAAGGTTTCGAGCCTGACGTTTGGCAACTCGAACCTTCAGCTCCCCTCCACAGATTTTCTATGGGATTAAGGTCTGGAGACTGGCTAGGCCACTCCAGGACCTTAATGTGCTTCTTCTTGAGCCACTCCTTTGTTGCCTTGGCCGTGTGTTTTGGGTCATTGTCATGCTGGAATACCCATCCACGACTCATTTTCAATGCCCTGGCTGAGGGAAGGAGGTTCTCACCCAAGATTTGACGGTACATGGCCCCGTCCATCGTCCCTTTGATGCGGTGAAGTTGTCCTGTCCCCTTAGCAGAAAAACACCCCCAAAGCATAATGTTTCCACCTCCATGTTTGATGGTGGGGATGGTGTTCTTGGGGTCATAGGCAGCATTCCTCCTCCTCCAAACACGGCGAGCTGAGTTGATGCCAAAGAGCTCCATTTTGGTCTCATCTGACCACAACACTTTCACCCAGTTCTCCTCTGAATCATTCAGATGTTCATTGGCAAACTTCAGACGGGCATGTATATGTGCTTTCTTGAGCAGGGGGACCTTGCGGGCACTGCAGGATTTCAGTCCTTCACGGTGTAGTGTGTTACCAATTGTTTTCTTGGTGACTATGGTCCCAGCTGCCTTGAGATCATTGACAAGATCCTCCCGTGTAGTTCTGGGCTGATTCCTCACCGTTCTCATGATCATTGCAACTCCACGAGGTGAGATCTTGCATGGAGCCCCAGGCCGAGGGAGATTGACAGTTCTTTTGTGTTTCTTCCATTTGCGAATAATCGCACCAACTGTTGTCACCTTCTCACCAAGCTGCTTGGCGATGGTCTTGTAGCCCATTCCAGCCTTGTGTAGGTCTACAATCTTGTCCCTGACATCCTTGGTGAGCTCTTTGGTCTTGGCCATGGTGGAGAGTTTGGAATCTGATTGATTGATTGCTTCTGTGGACAGGTGTCTTTTATACAGGTAACAAGCTGAGATTAGGAGCACTCCCTTTAAGAGTGTGCTCCTAATTTCAGATCCTTACCTGTATAAAAGACACCTGGGAGCCAGAAATCTTTGTGATTGAGAGGGGGTCAAATACTTATTTCCCTCATTAAAATGCAAATCAATTTATAACATTTTTGACATGCGTTTTTCTGGATTTTCTTGTTGTTATTCTGTCTCTCACTGTTCAAATAAACCTACCATTAAAATTATAGACTGATCATTTCTTTGTCAGTGGGCAAACGTACAAAATCAGCAGGGGATCAAATACTTTTTCCCCCCCCACTGTATTCCATTGTGTTCTACTTGTATTCTGACTGAGCACTCTGGATTGTATCTGTCTGTTTGATTCTGGCAGATACTGTTGCCACTGTATTGTCTTGCATTGCCATTGGACCTTTTATTA
>NC_059208.1:65675674-65743174 GCF_020615455.1 Coregonus clupeaformis | reverse complement strand
GAAATAAACAATACAAATTAATAGTAAACATTACACTCAGAAGTTCCAAAAGAATAAAGACATTTCAAATGTCATATTATGTACAGTGGGGAAAAAAAGTATTTAGTCAGCCACCAATTGTGCAAGTTCTCCCACTTAAAAAGATGAGAGAGGCCTGTAACTTTCATCATAGGTACACGTCAACTATGACAGACAAAATAATAAAAAAAATCCAGAGAATCACATTGTAGGATTTTTAATGAATTTATTTGCAAATTATGGTGGAAAATAAGTATTTGGTCAATAACAAAAGTTTCTCAATACTTTGTTATATACCCTTTGTTGGCAATGACACAGGTCAAACGTTTTCTGTAAGTCTTCACAAGGTTTTCACACACTGTTGCTGGTATTTTGGCCAATTCCTCCATGCAGATCTCCTCTAGAGCAGTGATGTTTTGGGGCTGTCGCTGGGCAACACGGACTTTCAACTCCCCTCCAAAGATTTTCTATGGGGTTGAGATCTGGAGACTGGCTAGGGCACTCCAGGACCTTGAAATGCTTCTTACGAAGCCACTCCTTCGTTGCCGGGCGGTGTGTTTGGGATCATTGTCATGCTGAAAGACCCAGCCACGTTTCATCTTCAATGCCCTTGCTGATGGAAGGAGGTTTTCACTCAAAATCTCACGATACATGGCCCCATTCATTCTTTCCTTTACACGGATCAGTCGTCCTGGTCCCTTTGCAGAAAAACAGCCCCAAAGCATGATGTTTCCACCCCCATGCTTCACAGTAGGTATGGTGTTCTTTGGATGCAACTCAGCATTCTTTGTCCTCCAAACACGACGAGTTGAGTTTTTACCAAAAAGTTATATTTTGGTTTCATCTGACCATATGACATTCTCCCAATCCTCTTCTGGATCATCCAAATGCACTCTAGCAAACTTCCCCTACCTTGTCACAACACAACTGATTGGCTCAAACGCATTAAGAAGGAAATAAATTTCACAAATTAACTTTTAACAAGGCACACCTGTTAATCGAAATGAATTCCAGGTGACTACCTCATGAAGCTGGTTGAGAGAATGCCAAGAGTGTGCAAAGCTGTCATCAAGGGAAAGGGTGGCTATTTGAAGAATCTAAAAAATAAAATAAATTTTGATTTGTTTAACACTTTTTTGGTTACTACATTATTTCATAGTTTTGATGTCTTCACTATTATTCTACAATGTAGAAAATAGTAAAAATAAAGAAAAACCCTTGAATGAGTAGGTGTGTCCAAACTGTTGACTGGTACTGTATATATATACACTGAACAAAAATATAAACGCAACATGTAAAGTGTTGGTCCCATGTTTCATGAGCTGAAATAAATACATTTTCCATACGCACAAAAAGCTTATTGCGCACAAATTTTGTGCACAAATTTGTTTACATCCCTGTTAGTGAGCATTTCTCCTTTGCCAAGATAATCCATCCACCTGACAGGTGTGGCATATCAAGAAGCTGATTAAACAGCATGATCATTACACAGCTGCACCTTGTGCTTGGGACAATAAAAGGCCACTCTAAAATGTGCAGGTTTGTTAAACAACACAATGCCACAGATGTCTCAAGTTTTGAGGGAGCATGCAATTGGCATGCTGACTGCAGGAATGTCCACCAGAGCTGTTGCCAGAGAATTGAATGTTCATTTCTCAACCATAAGCCGCCTCTAAAGTCATTCTTTAGAAAAATTGGCAGTACGTCCAACCGGCCTCACAACCGCAGACCACGTGTATGGCGTTGTGTGGGCGGCGTCATGTGGGCGAGCGGTTTGCTGATGTCAACGTTGTGAACAGAGTCCCCCATGGTGACGGTGGGGTTATATTTTTGTTCAGTACATACAGTGCCTTGCAAAAGTAAGGTGAAATGAAAAAAATAACTTGTTTCAAAGAATTCTAAAAAATAAATAAGGGAAAAGTGGTGCGTGCATACAGTTGAAATCGGAAGTTTACATACACTTAGGCTGGAGTCATTAAAACTCGTTTTTCAACCACTCCACACATTTCTTGTTAACAAAATATAGTTTTGGCAAGTTGGTTAGGACATCTACTTTGTGCATAACACAAGTAATTTTTCCAACAATTGTTTACAGACAGATTATTTCACTTACAATTCACTGTATAACAATTCCAGTGGGTCAGAAGTTTACATACAGTTTTGGTCAAATGTTTTGAGAATGACACAAGTATTGGTCTTCACAAAGTTTGCTGCTTCATGTTTTGAGATATTTTTGTCAGATGTTACTATGGTATACTGAAGTATAATTACAAGCATTCCATAAGTGTCAAAGGCTTTTATTGACAATTACATTAAGTTTATGCAAAGAGTCAATATTTGCAGTGTTGACCCTTCTTTTTCAAGACCTCTGCAATCCGCCCTGGCATGCTGTCAATTAACTTCTGGGCCACATCCTGACTGATGGCAGCCCATTCTTGCATAATCAATGCTTGGAGTTTGTCAGAATTTGTGGGTTTTTGTTTGTCCACTTGCCTCTTGAGGATTGACCACAAGTTCTCAATGGGATTAAGGTCTGGGGAGTTTCCTGGCCTTGGACCCAAAATTTCGATGTTTTGTCCCCCGAGCCACTTAGTTATCACTTTTGCCTTATGGCAAGGTGCTCCATCATGCTGGAAAAGGCATTGTTTGTCACATTTACATTACAGTCATTTAGCAGACGCTCTTATCCAGAGCGACTTACAGTTAGTGAGTGCATACATTATTTTTTTATTTTTTCATACTGGCCCCCCATGGGAATCGAACCCACAACCCTGGCGTTGCAAACGCCATGCTCTATCAACTGAGCTACATCCCTGCCGGCCATTCCCTCCCCTACCCTGGACGACGCTGGGCCAATTGTGTGCCGCCCCATGAGTCACCAAACTGTTCTTGGATGGTTGGGAGAAGTTGCTCTCGGAAGATGTGTTTTACCATTCTTTATTCATGGCTGTGTTCTTAGGCAAAATTGTGAGTGAGCCCACTCCCTTAGCTGAGAACCCCACACATGAATGGTTTCAGGATGCTCTACTGTTGGCATGACACAGGACTGATGGTAGCGCTCACCTTGTCTTCTCCGGACAAGGTGTTTTCCGGATGCCCCAAACAATCGGAAAAGGGATTCATCAGAGAAAATGACTTTACCCCAGTCCTCAGCAGTCCAATCCCTGTACCTTTTGCAGAATATCAGTCTGTCCCTGATGTTTTTTCTGGAGAGAAGTGGCTTCTTTGCTGCCCTTCTTGACACCAGGCCATTCTCCAAAAGTCTTCACCTCACTGTGCATGCAGATGCACTCACACCTGCCTGCTGCCATTCCTGAGCAAGCTCTGCACTGGTGGTGCCCCGATCCTGCAGCTGAATCAACTTTAGGAGACAGTCCTGGCGCTTGCTGGACTTTCTTGGGCGCCCTTCTTCACAACAATTGAACCTCTCTCCTTGAAGTTCTTGATGATCTGAAAAATTGTTGATTTAGGTGCAATCTTACTAGCAGCAATATCCTTGCCTGTGAAGCCCTTTTTGTGCAAAGCAATTATGACGGCACGTGTTTCCTTGCAGGTAACCATGGTTAACAGAGGAAGAACAATGATTTCAAGCACCACCTTCCTTTTAAAGCTTCCAGTCTGTTATTCTAACTCAATCAGCATGACAGAGTGATCTCCAGCCTTGTCCTCGTCAACACTCTCACCTGTGTTAACGAGAGAATCATTGACATGATGGCAGCTGGTCCTTTTGTGGCAGGGCTGAAATGCAGTGGAAATGTTTTTTTGGGATTAAGTTCATTTTCATGGCAAAGAGGGACTTTGCAATTAATTGCAATTCATCTGATCACTCTTCATGACATTCTGGAGTATATGCAAATTGCCATCATCAAAACTGAGGCAGCAGACTTTGTGAAAATTAGTATTTGTGTCATTCTCAAAACTTTTGACCACAACTGTACACTAAGTTGACTGTGCCTTTAAACAGCTTGGAAAATTCCAGAAAATGATGTCATGGCTTTAGAAGCTTCTGATAGGCTAATTGACATCATTTGAGTCAATTGGAGGTGTATGGAGAAATGTCCTCTGGTCTGATTAAACTAAAATAGAACTGTTTGGCCATAATGACCATTGTTATGTTTGGAGGAAAAAGGGGAAAGCTTGCAAGCCGAAGAACACCATCCCAACCTTGAAGCACGGGGGTGGCAGCATCATGCTGTGGGGGTGCTTTGCTGCAGGAGGGACTGGTGCACTTCACAAAATAGATGGCATCATGAGGAAGGAAAATGATGTGGATATATTGAAGCAACATCTCAAGACATCAGTCAGGAAGTTAAAGCTTGGTCGCAACTGGGTCTTCCAAATGGACAATGACCCCAAGCATACTTCCAGTTGTGGCAAAATGGCTTAAGGACAACAAAGTCAAGGTATTGGAGTGGCCATCACAAAGCCCTGACCTCAATCCTATAGAAAATGTGTGGGCAGAACTGAAAAAGCGTTTGCGAGCAAGGAGGCCTACAAACCTGACTCAGTTACACCAGCTCTGTCAGGAGGAATGGGCCAAAATTCACCCAACTTATTGTGGGAAGCTTGTGGAAGGCTACCCAAAACGTTTGACCCAAGTTAAACAATTGAAAGGCAATGCTACCAAATACTAATTGAGTGTATGTAAACTTCTGACCCACTGGGAATGTGATGAAAGAAATAAAAGCTGAAATAAATCATTCTCTCTTCTATTATTTTGACATTTCACATTCTTAAAATAAAGTGGTGATCCTAACTGACCTAAAACAGGGAATTATTACTAGGACTAAATGTCAGGATTTGTGAAAAACTGAGTTTAAATGTATTTGGCTAAGGCGTATGTAAACTTCCGACTTCAACTGTATGTATTTACCCCTTTTGCTATGAAGCCCCTAAATAAGATCTGGTGCAACCAATTACCTTCAGAAGTCACATAATTAGTTAAATAAAGTCCACCTGTTTGCAATCTAAGTGTCACATGATCTGTCGCATGATCTCAGTATATATACACCTGTTTTGAAATGCCCAAGAGTCTGCAACACCACTAAGCAAGGGGCACCACCAAGCAAGCGGCCCCATGAAGACCAAGGAGCTCTCCAAACAGGTCATGGACAAAGTTGTGGAGAATTACAGATCAGGGTTGGGTTATAAAAAAATATCAGAAACTTTGAACAGCCCACGGAGCATCATTAAATCCATTATTAAAAAATGGAAAGAATATGGTACCACAACAAACCTGCCAAGAGAAGGCCCCCACCAAAACTCACCGACCAGGCAAGGAGGGCATTAATCAGAGAGGCAACAGAGACCAAAGATAACCCTGAAGGAGCTGCAAAGCTCCACAGCGGAGATTGGAGTATCTGTCCATAAGACCACTTTAAGCCATACACTCCACAGAGCTGGGCTTTACGGAAGAGTGGCCAGAAAAAAGCCATTGCTTAAAGAAAAAAATAAGCAAACACGTGTGGCACCATTCCATCAGTTGAGGTCGAAGAGGAGCTGGCACAAACACCTTAGACCCCGGGGTTTCTGGAGGGGCTGGTTCCGCTTGTAAGCTCTCCTGAATCGTGTCATCAATAGCCCACCTCACCGGACCAGCACGGTAACTCATGGGGAGAATAGGTTCTGGCTCCACGGGTCTTTCCGTGCGCTCGAACCGTCGGGAAAGCGCATCCGCCTTACCATTCTTGGACCCGGGGATATAAGAGACAGTGAATCGGAAACGGTTGAAGAATAAAGACCACCTTGCCTGTCGGGAGTTCAGTCGTTTGGCACTGTGAAGATACTCCAGGTTGCGGTGGTCCGTGAGCACTTGGAACGGATGCTCTGCTCCCTCCAACCAATGTCTCCACTCCTCCAGTGCTAACTTCACCGCCAGTAATTCCCGATTACCCACGTCATAGTTCTGCTCGGCAGAATTCAGTTTCCTTGAAAAGAAAGCACAGGGTCGTGATTTAGGCGGCTCACCTTGGCGTTGGGATAACACGGCTCCAACTCCAACCTCCGAGCGTCCACTTCACGATAAATGGTAAGGTAGGGTCCGGGTGACATGGAATAGGAGCGGTGGTAAGCGTTGTTTCAACGTCTCAAACGCACGCACTGCCCCCTCCGTCCAGTTCAGACCGCGACCCTTGTAGCTGGTCATCGCCGACAGGCGCTGCGGTTGTGCTGAAATTACGCTTCGAACCATCTATAGTAATTGGCAAACCCTAAGAACCTCTGGAGCTCCTTCACCGTCTGGGGTTGAGGCCAGTCTTGTACCGCTTGCACCTTGGATTCATCCAGTTTAACCCCGTCGGGAGTGAGTTTGGCCCCAAGGAAGGAAATCGTAGTGACATGGAATTCACTCTTTTCTGCCTTCACGAACAGAGAATGTTGTAGGAGCCGATCCAGAACCTGTCGTACATGGGACACATGTTCACTCAGAGAGTTAGAATATATTAGGATGTCATCAATGTACACTATAACAAATCGATCAATCATGTCCCTGAAAATGTCATTCATGAACGCCTGGAATACTGAGGGCGCGTTGGTAAGTCCATAGGGCATGACACAATATTCGTAGTGTCCTCGATGTGTGATGAAGGCAGTCTTCCATTCATCCCCCTCTCTAATACGCACCAGATTGTACGCACTCCTGAGGTCCAGTTTACTGTACATGGAGGCCTGTCCCACCTGTTCAAGGGCTGCTGGAATCAAAGGAAGAGGGTAACAATTTTTGATGGTAATATCGTTCAACCCTCGATAGTCTATACAAGGACGCAGTCCGCCATCCTTTTCTTCACAAAGAAAAAACTGGATGCGGCGGGAGACGTCGATGGGCGAATGGCCCCTTGCTGTAGCGCCTCATCAATATACTGGCTCATCGCTTCTCGTTCCGGCTGTGACAACGGGTAGATTCTTCCACGAGGAGGTGTAGCTCCGGATAGCAGATCAATCCCGCAGTCCCAGGCCCGATGAGGTGGTAACACGGTAGCCCTCTCCTTGGAAAACACCTGCGTGTAATCCTGGTATTCTGTAGGGACCACAGTAGACACCGCACCCTGCGCATCCTCCACAGTAGACATTTTGCACGGTAAATTGAGGCACTCTGCCCTACATACCTCACTCCAAGCTGTGATATCGCCAGATTTCCAGGAGATGACCGGATCATGGAGGACGAGCCAGGGGTGGCCGAGAACTAGTGGCTCCCGTGGAGCGGAGATGACGAAAAAAAAGATGTTCTCCTGGTGTATGGAGCCCACTTGTAACTTGATTACCTCTGTACGGTGCGTAATAAACCCAGTGCCCATGGGCTCACCGTCTAGCGCGTTGACTCGCAGGGGAGGTTGAATTGGGATAAGTTGAACTCCCAACTCCTCAGCAAGACCCATATCCAGAAAGCTGGCAGCCGCTCCGGAATCAATAAGTCCTCCCAGCCTGCGCACTTTCTCTCCGACAGATAAGGTAACTGGCACATACATTTGTTTCGATGTAATGTTCAAAACTTGATTCTCACTCACCGGTTTGGCAGTTCCGAGGCGATATCCTGGTGTACGGTTAGGTCGTGCCGGACATTGCGAAACGAAATGACCCGACTGACCACAATACAGGCATAGTCCGTCTTGCCGACGTTGTTGTCTCACCGAACCTTGTAGAGGTGACTGTCCCAGTTGCATAGGTTCCTCCTCAGATTCTCTCCTCCGCTCTGTCGATTGCATAGGACCAGTGATCGAGGACTCCCGGACTGTGGATGCCTTGTGTTGCACTATGAGATTATCAATAGAGATGGCTATTTTGATAAACTCATGTAGCGCAGTGATATCTCCTCGACAAGCCAACTCAGTCTGTACGTCTTTGCGCAGCCCTCTTCGGAAAACTGTGAGCAAAGCAGTCTCGCTCCATCCGCTACCGGCTGCTATAGTACGGAACTCTAAAGCGTAGTCGGCTACTGTGCGACGGCCCTGCTGAAGTTCACATAGTTGGTCTCCCACACTACGCCCAGATACTGGGTGGTCGAACACCTCTTGAAACAGTCTCTTGAACTGAACTTCCGCATTCAACTCGGGGACCTCAGCTGCCCAAAGCGCAGTAGCCCAATCCAGTGCTCTTCCCGTTAGCAGAGAAATCATGCGAAATCCACCCTGCTACGGTCATCGGAAAACATAGTACGATTATCACGACATATACAGGGACGTCTGGAGTAGAAACCCCTGACATTTGCCAGGTTCCCCGTCGTACCTTGTAGGTAGAGAAATCGGAGGTGCATGACGAGGACTGACCGTGCTCGGGGTGGTGCCTTCAGCCGCACCAGCGTTGAGTAGCTGTAGGAGTTCATCCATCCGTTTCTCCTGTATCTCCCATCGCCTCTGTAATTCCGCTGGATCCATGGTATTGGCGAGGTATTCTGTAATGAATACTCGGACAGAGTGGTAAGATCCAATCGCAGAATCGCGATGCTTTATTAGAGTACAGACAAGGGAATAGCTTAATCGTGGTCGGGCGGGCTGTGGTCAAAACCGGGCCAGGCATAGATAGGCAGAGGTACCAATGGAGTGGGCTTAGTCGTAGTCGAGGGTACAGGCACAGGATCAGAGGACGGTAATCACTGGGGTAGACAAGCAGAGGATTAAGCAATTCGGGGAGTCAAACAACAAGGCACAGGTCGGATACACGGGTAATCAAAAACAACAAACTCTCTCTCTCTCTCGGAACAAAACGCTTAGCAAGTCACAAAGGAACAATACCTCGCGCCGACTGAGCTTCTGAGCACACCTTAAATCCTACACTAATTACTGACAGGTGTACTCAGAACTCAGGTGAACCAGATCGAGTCTGATGACTCCCCCTCTCTGTAGATCGGGGAAGTGTCAGACTCTGTCTAGACCCTGCCAACCCCCGATCCCTTACACCTTTGCCTTAATGACAGCTTTGTACACTCTTGGCATTCTCTCAACCAGCTTCATGAGGTAGTCACCTGGAATGCATTTCAATTAACAGTTGTGCCTTGTTAATTTGTGGAATTTCTTTCCTTCTTAATGCGTTTGAGCCAATCAGTTGTGTTGTGACAAGGTAGGGTGGTATACAGAAGATAGACCAAGTCCATATTATGGCAAGAACAGCTCAAATAAGCAAAGAGAAATGACAGTCCATCATTACTTTAAGACATGAAGGTCAGTCAATCCGTAAAATTGAAAGTTTCTTCAAGTGCAGTCGCAAAAACCATCAAGCTCTATGATGAAACTGGCTCTCATGAGGACCGCCACAGGAAAGGAAGACCCAGAGTTACCTCTGCTGCAGAGGGTAAGTTCATTAGAGTTACCGGCCTCAGAAATTGCAGCCCAAATAAATGCTTCACAGAGTTCAAGTAACAGAACATCTGAACATCAACTGTTCAGAGGGGACTGTGTGAATCAGGCCTTCATGGTTGAATTGCTGCAAAGAAACCACTACTAAAGGACACCAGTAAGAAGAAGAGACCTGCTTGGGCCAAGAAACACGAGCAATGGACATTAGACCGGTGTGAATTTGTCCTTTGGTCTGGAGTCAAAATTTGAGATTTTTGGTTCCAACCTCCATGTCTTTGTGAGACGTGGTGTGGGTGAACGGATGATCTCCGCATGTGTATTTCCCACCGTAAAGCATGGAGAAGGAGGTGTTATGGTGTGGGGGTACTTTGCTGGTGACACAGCATTCTGCAGCGATACGCCATCCCATCTGGTTTGGGCTTAGTGGGACTATCATTTGTTTTTCAACAGGACAATGACCCAACACACCTCCAGGCTGTGTATTTTACCAAGAAGGAGAGTGATGGAGTGCTGCATCAGATGACCTGGCCTCCACAATCCCCCGACCTCAACCCAATTGAGATGGTTTGGGATGAGTCGGACCGAAGAGTGAAGGAAAAGCATCCAAGTGCTCAGCATATGTGGGAATTCCTTCAAGACTGTTGGAAAAGCATTCCAGGTGAAGCTGGTTGAGAGAATTCCAAGAGTGTGCAAAGATGTCATCAAGGCAAAGGGTGGCTATTTGATTTGTTTAACACTTTTCTTTTTACTACATGATTCCATATGTGTTATTTCATAGTTTTGATGTCTTCACTATTATTCTACAATGTAAAAATAAAGAAAAACCCTTGAATGAATAGGTGTGTCCAAACTTTTGACTGGTACTGTATATATATATAAAACATCTCTCTCTCTCTCTCTCTCTCTCTCTCTCTCTCTCTCTCTCTCTCTCTCTCTCTCTCTCTCTCTCTCTCTCTCTCTCTCTCTCTCTCTCTATCCCCCTGTCAGCTCTCTAAAACACACTGTAATGCACTCGCCTTCTCTTTCATTCCTCTCTCCCTCCACCCTCCCTCCACCTTCTCTTTCATTCCTCTCTCCCTCCACCCTATATCCACCTTCTCTTTCATTCCTCCCTCCCTCCACCCTTTATCCACCTTCTCTTTCATGCCTCCCTCCCTCCACCCTATATCCACCTTCTCTTTCATTCCTCTCTCCCTCCACCCTTTATCCACCTTCTCTTTCATGCCTCCCTCCCTCCACCCTATATCCACCTTCTCTTTCATTCCTCTCTCCCTCCACCTTCTCTTTCATGCCTCTCTCCCTCCACCCTATATCCACCTTCTCTTTCATTCCTCTCTCCCTCCACCCTTTATCCACCTTCTCTTTCATGCCTCCCTCCCTCCACCCTATATCCACCTTCTCTTTCATTCCTCTCTCCCTCCACCCTTTATCCACCTTCTCTTTCATGCCTCCCTCCCTCCACCCTATATCCACCTTCTCTTTCATTCCTCTCTCCCTCCACCTTCTCTTTCATGCCTCTCTCCCTCCACCCTGTATCCACCTTCTCTTTCATTCCTCTCTCCCTCCACCTTCTCTTTCATGCCTCTCTCCCTCCACCCTATATCCACCTTCTCTTTCATCCCTCTCTCCCTCCACCCTATATCCACCTTCTCTTTCATTCCTCCACCCCATATCCACCTTCTCTTTCATTCCTCTCTCCCTCCACCCCATATCCACCTTCTCTTTCATGCCTCCCTCCCTCCACCCTGTATCCACCTTCTCTTTCATGCCTCCCCCCTCCACCCTATATCCACCTTCTCTTTCATGCCTCCCTCCCTCCACCCTGTATCCACCTTCTCTTTCATGCCTCCCCCCCTCCACCCTATATCCACCTTCTCTTTCATTCCTCTCTCCCTCCACCCTTTATCCACCTTCTCATTCATGCCTCCCTCCCTCCACCCTATATCCACCTTCTCTTTCATTCCTCTCTCCCTCCACCCTTTATCCACCTTCTCTTTCATGCCTCCCTCCCTCCACCCTATATCCACCTTCTCTTTCATTCCTCTCTCCCTCCACCTTCTCTTTCATGCCTCTCTCCCTCCACCCTATATCCACCTTCTCTTTCATTCCTCTCTCCCTCCACCCTTTATCCACCTTCTCTTTCATGCCTCCCTCCCTCCACCCTATATCCACCTTCTCTTTCATTTCTCTCTCCCTCCACCCTTTATCCACCTTCTCTTTCATGCCTCCCTCCCTCCACCCTATATCCACCTTCTCTTTCATTCCTCTCTCCCTCCACCTTCTCTTTCATGCCTCTCTCCCTCCACCCTGTATCCACCTTCTCTTTCATTCCTCTCTCCCTCCACCTTCTCTTTCATGCCTCTCTCCCTCCACCCTATATCCACCTTCTCTTTCATCCCTCTCTCCCTCCACCCTATATCCACCTTCTCTTTCATTCCTCCCTCCATCCACCTTCTCTTTCATGCCTCCCTCCCTCCACCCTATATCCACCTTCTCTTTCATGCCTCCCTCCCTCCACCCTATATCCACCTTCATTTTCATTCCTCGCTCCACCCTATAACCATCTTCTTTCATTCCTCCACCCCATATCCACCTTCTCTTTCATTCCTCTCTCCCTCCACCCCATATCCACCTTCTCTTTCATTCCTCTCTCCCTCCACCCCATATCCACCTTCTCTTTCATGCCTCCCTCCCTCCACCCTGTATCCACCTTCTCTTTCATGCCTCCCTCCTTATATCCACCTTCTCTTTCATGCCTCCCTCCCTCCACCCTGTATCCACCTTCTCTTTCATGCCTCCCCCCCTCCACCCTATATCCACCTTCTCTTTCATGCCTCCCTCCCTCCACCCTGTATCCACCTTCTCTTTCATGCCTCCCTCCACCCTATATCCACCTTCTCTTTCATTCCTCTCTCCCTCCACCCTTTATCTACCTTCTCTTTCATGCCTCCCTCCCTCCACCCTATATCCACCTTCTCTTTCATTCCTCTCTCCCTCCACCCTTTATCCACCTTCTCTTTCATGCCTCCCTCCCTCCACCCTATATCCACCTTCTCTTTCATTCCTCTCTCCCTCCACCTTCTCTTTCATGCCTCCCTCCCTCCACCCTATATCCACCTTCTCTTTCATTCCTCTCTCCCTCCACCTTCTCTTTCATGCCTCTCTCCCTCCACCCTGTATCCACCTTCTCTTTCATTCCTCTCTCCCTCCACCTTCTCTTTCATGCCTCTCTCCCTCCACCCCTATATCCACCTTCTCTTTCATCCCTCTCTCCCTCCACCCTATATCCACCTTCTCTTTCATTCCTCCCTCCATCCACCTTCTCTTTCATGCCTCCCTCCCTCCACCCTATATCCACCTTCTCTTTCATGCCTCCCTCCCTCCACCCTATATCCACCTTCATTTTCATTCCTCGCTCCACCCTATATCCATCTTCTTTCATTCCTCCACCCCATATCCACCTTCTCTTTCATTCCTCTCTCCCTCCACCCCATATCCACCTTCTCTTTCATTCCTCTCTCCCTCCACCCCATATCCACCTTCTCTTTCATGCCTCCCTCCCTCCACCCTGTATCCACCTTCTCTTTCATTCCTCCCTCCTTATATCCACCTTCTCTTTCATGCCTCACTCCCTCCACCCTGTATCCACCTTCTCTTTCATGCCTCCCCCCTCCACCCTATATCCACCTTCTCTTTCATGCCTCCCTCCCTCCACCCCTGTATCCACCTTCTCTTTCATGCCTCCCCCTCCACCCTATATCCACCTTCTCTTTCATGCCTCCCTCCCTCCACCCTGTATCCACCTTCTCTTTCATGCCTCCCCCCTCCACCCCTATATCCACCTTCTCTTTCATGCCTCCCTCCCTCCACCCTGTATCCACCTTCTCTTTCATGCCTCCCCCCTCCACCCCTATATCCACCTTCTCTTTCATGCCTCCCTCCCTCCACCATGTATCCACCTTCTCTTTCATGCCTCCCCCCTCCACCCCTATATCCACCTTCTCTTTCATGCCTCCCCCCCCACCCTATATCCACCTTCTCTTTCATGCCTCCCTCCCTCCACCCTATATCCACCTTCTCTTTCATGCCTCCCCCCTCCACCCTATATCCACCTTCTCTTTCATGCCTCCCTCCCTCCACCCCATATCCACCTTCTCTCTCATTCCTCTCTCCCTCCACCCTATATCCACCTTCTCTTTCATTCCTCCCTCCCTCCACCTTCTCTTTTCATTCCTCTCTCCCTCCACCCTTTATCCACCTTCTCTTTCATGCCTCCCTCCCTCCACCCTATATCCACCTTCTCTTTCATTCCTCCCTCCCTCCACCTTCTCTTTCATTCCTCCCTCCCTCCACCCCATATCCACCTTCTCTTTCATTCCTCTCTCCCTCCACCCTATATCCACCTTCTCTTTCATGCCTCCCTTCCTCCACCCTATATCCACCTTCATTTTCATTCCTCGCTCCACCCTATATCCATCTTCTTTCATTCCTCCACCCCATATCCACCTTCTCTTTCATTCCTCTCTCCCTCCACCCCATATCCACCTTCTCTTTCATTCCTCTCTCCCTCCACCCCATATCCACCTTCTCTTTCATGCCTCCCTCCCTCCACCCTGTATCCACCTTCTCTTTCATGCCTCCCTCCTTTTATCCACCTTCTCTTTCATGCCTCCCTCCCTCCACCCTGTATCCACCTTCTCTTTCATGCCTCCCCCCTCCACCCTATATCCACCTTCTCTTTCATGCCTCCCTCCCTCCACCCTGTATCCACCTTCTCTTTCATGCCTCCCCCCCTCCACCCTATATCCACCTTCTCTTTCATTCCTCTCTCCCTCCACCCTTTATCTACCTTCTCTTTCATGCCTCCCTCCCTCCACCCTATATCCACCTTCTCTTTCATTCCTCTCTCCCTCCACCCTTTATCCACCTTCTCTTTTCAGCCTCCCTCCCTCCACCCTATATCCACCTTCTCTTTCATTCCTCTCTCCCTCCACCTTCTCTTTCATGCCTCTCTCCCTCCACCCTATATCCACCTTCTCTTTCATTCCTCTCTCCCTCCACCCTTTATCCACCTTCTCTTTCATGCCTCCCTCCCTCCACCCTATATCCACCTTCTCTTTCATTCCTCTCTCCCTCCACCTTCTCTTTCATGCCTCTCTCCCTCCACCCTGTATCCACCTTCTCTTTCATTCCTCTCTCCCTCCACCTTCTCTTTCATGCCTCTCCCTCCACCCTATATCCACCTTCTCTTTTCACCCCTCTCTCACTCCACCCTATATCCACCTTCTCTTTCATTCCTCCCTCCATCCACCTTATCTTTCATGCCTCCCTCCCTCCACCCTATATCCACCTTCTCTTTCATGCCTCCCTCCCTCCACCCTATATCCACCTTCATTTTCATTCCTCGCTCCACCCTATATCCATCTTCTTTAATTCCTCCACCCCATATCCACCTTCTCTTTCATTCCTCTCTCCCTCCACCCCATATCCACCTTCTCTTTCATTCCTCTCTCCCTCCACCCCATATCCACCTTCTCTTTCATGCCTCCCTCCCTCCACCCTGTATCCACCTTCTCTTTCATGCCTCCCTCCTTATATCCACCTTCTCTTTCATGCCTCCCTCCCTCCACCCTGTATCCACCTTCTCTTTCATGCCTCCCCCCCCCACCCTATATCCACCTTCTCTTTCATGCCTCCCTCCCTCCACCCTGTATCCACCTTCTCTTTCATGCCTCCCCCCCTCCACCCTATATCCACCTTCTCTTTCATGCCTCCCTCCCTCCACCCTGTATCCACCTTCTCTTTCATGCCTCCCCCTCCACCCTATATCCACCTTCTCTTTCATGCCTCCCTCCCTCCACCCTGTATCCACCTTCTCTTTCATGCCTCCCCCCTCCACCCTATATCCACCTTCTCTTTCATGCCTCCCTCCCTCCACCCATGTATCCACCTTCTCTTTCATGCCTCCCCCTCCACCCTATATCCACCTTCTCTTTCATGCCTCCCCCCTCCACCCTATATCCACCTTCTCTTTCATGCCTCCCTCCCTCCACCCCTATATCCACCTTCTCTTTCATGCCTCCCCCCCTCCACCCTATATCCACCTTCTCTTTCATGCCTCCCTCCCTCCACCCCATATCCACCTTCTCTTTCATTCCTCTCTCCCTCCACCCTATATCCACCTTCTCTTTCATTCCTCCCTCCCTCCACCTTCTCTTTCATTCCTCTCTCCCTCCACCCTTTATCCACCTTCTCTTTCATGCCTCCCTCCCTCCACCCTATATCCACCTTCTCTTTCATTCCTCCCTCCCTCCACCTTCTCTTTCATTCCTCCCTCCCTCCACCCCATATCCACCTTCTCTTTCATTCCTCTCTCCCTCCACCCTATATCCACCTTCTCTTTCATTCCTCCCTCCCTCCACCTTCTCTTTCATTCCTCTCTCCCTCCACCCCATATCCACCTTCTCTTTCATTCCTCTCTCCCTCCACCCTATATCCCCCTTCTCTTTCATTCCTCCCTCCCTCCACCTTCTCTTTCATTCCTCTCTCCCTCCACCCTTTATCCAACTTCTCTTTCATGCCTCCCTCCCTCCACCCTATATCCACCTTCTCTTTCATTCCTCTCTCCCTCCACCCCATATCCACCTTCTCTTTCATGCCTCCCTCCCTCCACCCTATATCCACCTTCTCTTTCATTCCTCTCTCCCTCCACCTTCTCTTTCATGCCTCTCTCCCTCCACCCTATATCCACCTTCTCTTTCATCCCTCTCTCCCTCCACCCTATATCCACCTTCTCTTTCATTCCTCTCTCCCTCCACCTTCTCTTTCATGCCTCCCTCCCTCCACCCTATATCCACCTTCTCTTTCATGCCTCCCTCCCTCCACCCTATATCCACCTTCATTTTCATTCCTCGCTCCACCCTATATCCATCTTCTTTCATTCCTCCACCCCATATCCACCTTCTCTTTCATTCCTCTCTCCCTCCACCCCATATCCACCTTCTCTTTCATGCCTCCCTCCCTCCACCCTGTATCCACCTTCTCTTTCATGCCTCCCTCCTTATATCCACCTTCTCTTTCATTCCTCTCTCCCTCCACCCTATATCCACCTTCTCTTTCATGCCTCCCTCCCTCCACCCTATATCCACCTTCTCTTTCATGCCTCCCCCCTCACCATATATCCACCTTCTCTTTCATGCCTCCCTCCCTCCACCCTGTATCCACCTTCTCTTTCATGCCTCCCCCCCCCCCCCCTATATCCACCTTCTCTTTCATGCCTCCCTCCCTCCACCCTGTATCCACCTTCTCTTTCATGCCTCCCCCCTCCACCCTATATCCACCTTCTCTTTCATGCCTCCCTCCCTCCACCCTGTATCCACCTTCTCTTTCATGCCTCCCCCCTCCACCCTATATCCACCTTCTCTTTCATGCCTCCCTCCCTCCACCCTGTATCCACCTTCTCTTTCATGCCTCCCCCCTCCCCCCTATATCCACCTTCTCTTTCATGCCTCCCCCCCTCCACCCTATATACACCTTCTTTTTCATTTCTCCCTCCCTCCACCCCATATCCACCTTCTCTTTCATTCCTCTCTCCCTCCACCCTATATCCACCTTCATTTTCATTCCTCGCTCCACCCTATATCCATCTTCTTTCATTCCTCCACCCCATATCCACCTTCTCTTTCATTCCTCTCTCCCTCCACCCCATATCCACCTTCTCTTTCATTCCTCTCTCCCTCCACCCCATATCCACCTTCTCTTTCATGCCTCCCTCCCTCCACCCTGTATCCACCTTCTCTTTCATGCCTCCCATCTTTTATCCACCTTCTCTTTCATGCCTCCCTCCCTCCACCCTGTATCCACCTTCTCTTTCATGCCTCCCCCCTCCACCCTATATCCACCTTCTCTTTCATGCCTCCCTCCCTCCACCCTGTATCCACCTTCTCTTTCATGCCTCCCCCCCTCCACCCTATATCCACCTTCTCTTTCATTCCTCTCTCCCTCCACCCTTTATCTACCTTCTCTTTCATGCCTCCCTCCCTCCACCCTATATCCACCTTCTCTTTCATTCCTCTCTCCCTCCACCCTTTATCCACCTTCTCTTTCATGCCTCTCTCCCTCCACCCTATATCCACCTTCTCTTTCATTCCTCTCTCCCTCCACCTTCTCTTTCATGCCTCTCTCCCTCCACCCTATATCCACCTTCTCTTTCATTCCTCTCTCCCTCCACCCTTTATCCACCTTCTCTTTCATGCCTCCCTCCCTCCACCCTATATCCACCTTCTCTTTCATTCCTCTCTCCCTCCACCTTCTCTTTCATGCCTCTCTCCCTCCACCCTGTATCCACCTTCTCTTTCATTCCTCTCTCCCTCCACCTTCTCTTTCATGCCTCTCTCCCTCCACCCTATATCCACCTTCTCTTTCACCCCTCTCTCACTCCACCCTATATCCACCTTCTCTTTCATTCCTCCCTCCATCCACCTTATCTTTCATGCCTCCCTCCCTCCACCCTATATCCACCTTCTCTTTCATGCCTCCCTCCCTCCACCCTATATCCACCTTCATTTTCATTCCTCGCTCCACCCTATATCCATCTTCTTTCATTCCCTCCACCCCATATCCACCTTCTCTTTCATTCCTCTCTCCCTCCACCCCATATCCACCTTCTCTTTCATTCCTCTCTCCCTCCACCCCATATCCACCTTCTCTTTCATGCCTCCCTCCCTCCACCCTGTATCCACCTTCTCTTTCATGCCTCCCCTCCTTATATCCACCTTCTCTTTCATGCCTCCCTCCCTCCACCCTGTATCCACCTTCTCTTTCATGCCTCCCCCTCCACCCTATATCCACCTTCTCTTTCATGCCTCCCTCCCTCCACCCTGTATCCACCTTCTCTTTCATGCCTCCCCCTCCACCCTATATCCACCTTCTCTTTCATGCCTCCCTCCCTCCACCCTGTATCCACCTTCTCTTTCATGCCTCCCCCTCCACCCTATATCCACCTTCTCTTTCATGCCTCCCCTCCCTCCACCCTGTATCCACCTTCTCTTTCATGCCTCCCCCCCTCCACCCTATATCCACCTTCTCTTTCATGCCTCCCTCCCTCCACCCTGTATCCACCTTCTCTTTCATGCCTCCCCCCTCCACCCTATATCCACCTTCTCTTTCATGCCTCCCCCCTCCACCCTATATCCACCTTCTCTTTCATGCCTCCCTCCCTCCACCCTATATCCACCTTCTCTTTCATGCCTCCCCCCTCCCCCCCTATATCCACCTTCTCTTTCATGCCTCCCTCCCTCCACCCCATATCCACCTTCTCTTTCATTCCTCTCTCCCTCCACCCTATATCCACCTTCTCTTTTCATTCCTCCCTCCCTCCACCTTCTCTTTCATTCCTCTCTCCCTCCACCCTTTATCCACCTTCTCTTTCATTCCTCCCTCCCTCCACCCTATATCCACCTTCTCTTTCATTCCTCCCTCCCTCCACCTTCTCTTTCATTCCTCCCTCCCCTCCACCCCATATCCACCTTCTCTTTCATTCCTCTCTCCCTCCACCCTATATCCACCTTCTCTTTCATTCCTCCCTCCCTCCACCTTCTCTTTCATTCCTCTCTCCCTCCACCCCATATCCACCTTCTCTTTCATTCCTCTCTCCCTCCACCCTATATCCCCCTTCTCTTTCATTCCTCCCTCCCTCCACCTTCTCTTTCATTCCTCTCTCCCTCCACCCTTTATCCAACTTCTCTTTCATGCCTCCCTCCCTCCACCCTATATCCACCCTCTCTTTCATTCCTCTCTCCCTCCACCCCATATCCACCTTCTCTTTCATGCCTCCCTCCCTCCACCCTATATCCACCTTCTCTTTCATTCCTCTCTCCCTCCACCTTCTCTTTCATGCCTCTCTCCCTCCACCCTATATCCACCTTCTCTTTCATCCCTCTCTCCCTCCACCCTATATCCACCTTCTCTTTCATTCCTCTCTCCCTCCACCTTCTCTTTCATGCCTCCCTCCCTCCACCCTATATCCACCTTCTCTTTCATGCCTCCCTCCCTCCACCCTATATCCACCTTCATTTTCATTCCTCGCTCCACCCTATATCCATCTTCTTTCATTCCTCCACCCCATATCCACCTTCTCTTTCATGCCTCCCTCCCTCCACCCTGTATCCACCTTCTCTTTCATGCCTCCCTCCTTATATCCACCTTCTCTTTCATTCCTCTCTCCCTCCACCCTATATCCACCTTCTCTTTCATGCCTCCCTCCCTCCACCCTATATCCACCTTCTCTTTCATGCCTCCCCCCCTCCACCATATATCCACCTTCTCTTTCATGCCTCCCTCCCTCCACCCTGTATCCACCTTCTCTTTCATGCCTCCCCCCTCCACCCCTATATCCACCTTCTCTTTCATGCCTCCCTCCCTCCACCCTGTATCCACCTTCTCTTTCTTGCCTCCCCCCTCCACCCTATATCCACCTTCTCTTTCATGCCTCCCTCCCTCCACCCTGTATCCACCTTCTCTTTCATGCCTCCCCCCTCCACCCTATATCCACCTTCTCTTTCATGCCTCCCTCCCTCCACCCTGTATCCACCTTCTCTTTCATGCCTCCCCCCTCCCCCTATATCCACCTTCTCTTTCATGCCTCCCCCTCCACCCTATATACACCTTCTTTTTCATTTCTCCCTCCCTCCACCCCATATCCACCTTCTCTTTCATTCCTCTCTCCCTCCACCCTATATCCACCTTCTCTTTCATTCCTCTCTCCCTCCACCTTCTCCTTCATGCCTCTCTCCCTCCAGCCTATATCCACCTTCTCTTTCATGCCTCCCTCCCTCCACCCTATATCCACCTTCTCTTTCATACCTCGCTCCACCCTATATCCATCTTCTTTAATTCCTCCACCCCATATCCACCTTCTCTTTCATGCCTCCCTCCCTCCACCCTATATCCACCTTCTCTTTCATACCTCCCTCCACCCTATATCCATCTTCTTTAATTCCTCCACCCCATATCCACCTTCTCTTTCATTCCTCCCTCCCTCCACCCCATATCCACCTTCTCTTTCATGCCTCCCTCCCTCCACCCTATATCCACCTTCTCTTTCATACCTCGCTCCACCCTATATCCATCTTCTTTAATTCCTCCACCCCATATCCACCTTCTCTTTCATGCCTCCCTCCCTCCACCCTATATCCACCTTCTCTTTCATACCTCGCTCCACCCTATATCCATCTTCTTTAATTCCTCCACCCCATATCCACCTTCTCTTTCATTCCTCCCTCCCTCCACCCCATATCCACCTTCTCTTTCATGCCTCCCTCCCTCCACCCTATACATTACCTCTCTGTCCCATTACGATGAGCACTAGTGTGTTGTAGTAGTGTGGTAATATATATTTGTTGTACTTTTACGTGATATCCAATTGGTAGTTACAGTCTTGTCCCATCGCTGCAACTCCCCTACGGACTCGGGAGAGGCGATCGTGGAGAGACATGCATCCTCCGAAACACGACCCTGCCAAGCCGCACTGCTTCTTGACACACTGCTCGCTTAACCTGGAAGCCAGCCGCACCAATGTGTAGGAGGAAACACCATCCAGCTGGCGACTGAAGTCAGCTTGCAGGCGCCCGGCCCGCCACAAGGAGTCGCTAGAGCGCGTTGGGACAAGGAAATCCCAGCCGGCCAAACCCTCCCCTAACCCGGACGATGCTGGGCCAATTGTGCAGTCTGTAGTGAGGTCAATGCAGTGCCTTAGACCGCTGCGCCACTCGGGAGGCCGCGGTAGTGTAGTGATGTGGTAGTGTGGTAGAGTAGTAGTGTGGTAGTGTGGTAGTGTGGTAGTGTGGTAGAGTAGTAGTGTGGTAGAGTAGTAGTGTGGTAGTGTAGTAGTGTGGTAGAGTAGTAGTGTGGTAGTGTGGTAGTGTGGTAGAGTAGTAGTGTGGTAGTGTGGTAGTGTAGTAGTGTAGTAGTCTAGTGTAATGTAGTAGTGTAGTAGTGTGGTAGTGTAGTAGTGTAGTAGTGTAGTAGTGTGGTAGTGTGGTAGTGTAGTAGTGTGGTAGTGTAGTAGTGTGGTAGAGTAGTAGTGTGGTAGTGTGGTAGTGTGGTAGTGTGGTAGTGTGGTAGAGTAGTAGTGTAGTAGTATGGTAGTGTGGTAGTGTAGTAGTGTAGTAGTCTAGTGTAATGTAGTAGTGTAGTAGTGTAGTAGTGTGGTAGTGTAGTAGTGTAGTAGTGTAGTAGTGTGGTAGTGTGGTAGTGTAGTAGTGTGGTAGTGTAGTAGTGTGGTAGTGTGGTAGTGTGGTAGTGTAGTAGTGTAGTAGTGTGGTAGAGTAGTAGTGTGGTAGAGTAGTAGTGTAGTAGTGTGGTAGTGTAGTAGTGTGGTAGTGTGGTAGTGTAGTAGTGTAGTAGTGTGGTAGTGTAGTAGTGTAGTAGTGTAGTAGTGTGGTAGTGTGGTAGTGTAGTAGTGTGGTAGTGTGGTAGTGTGGTAGTGTAGTAGTGTGGTAGTGTGGTAGTGTGGTAGTGTAGTAGTGTGGTAGTGTGGTAGTGTGGTAGAGTAGTAGTGTGGTAGAGTAGTAGTGTGGTAGTGTAGTAGTGTGGTAGAGTAGTAGTGTGGTAGTGTAGTAGTGTAGTAGTCTAGTGTAATGTAGTAGTGTAGTAGTGTAGTAGTGTGGTAGTGTAGTAGTTTAGTAGTGTAGTAGTGTGGTAGTGTGGTAGTGTAGTAGTGTGGTAGTGTAGTAGTCTAGTGTAATGTAGTAGTGTAGTAGTGTAGTAGTGTAGTAGTGTAGTAGTGTAGTAGTGTGGTAGTGTAGTAGTGTGGTAGAGTAGTAGTGTGGTAGTGTGGTAGTGTAGTAGTGTAGTAGTGTGGTAGTGTAGTAGTGTAGTAGTCTAGTGTAATGTAGTAGTGTAGTAGTGTAGTAGTGTGGTAGTGTAGTAGTGTAGTAGTGTAGTAGTGTAGTAGTGTGGTAGTGTGGTAGTGTAGTAGTGTGGTAGTGTAGTAGTCTAGTGTAATGTAGTAGTGTAGTAGTGTAGTAGTGTGGTAGTGTAGTAGTGTAGTAGTGTAGTAGTGTGGTAGTGTGGTAGTGTAGTAGTGTGGTAGTGTAGTAGTGTGGTAGAATAGTAGTGTGGTAGTGTGGTAATGTGGTAGTGTGGTAGAGTAGTAGTGTAGTAGTATGGTAGTGTGGTAGTGTAGTAGTGTAGTAGTCTAGTGTAATGTAGTAGTGTAGTAGTGTAGTAGTGTGGTAGTGTGGTAGTGTGGTAGTGTAGTAGTGTGGTAGTGTAGTAGTGTGGTAGTGTGGTAGTGTGGTAGTGTAGTAGTGTAGTAGTGTAGTAGTGTGATAGTGTGGTAGTGTGGTAGTGTAGTAGTGTAGTAGTGTGGTAGTGTGGTAGTGTAGTAGTGTGGTAGTGTAGTAGTGTGGTAGAGTAGTAGTGTGGTAGTGTGGTAATGTGGTAGTGTGGTAGAGTAGTAGTGTAGTAGTATGGTAGTGTGGTAGTGTAGTAGTGTAGTAGTCTAGTGTAATGTAGTAGTGTAGTAGTGTAGTAGTGTGGTAGTGTGGTAGTGTGGTAGTGTGGTAGTGTAGTAGTGTGGTAGTGTAGTAGTGTGGTAGTGTGGTAGTGTGGTAGTGTAGTAGTGTAGTAGTGTGATAGTGTGGTAGTGTGGTAGTGTAGTAGTGTAGTAGTGTGGTAGTGTGGTAGTGTGGTAGTGTAGTAGTGTGGTAGAGTAGTAGTGTGGTAGTGTGGTAGTGTGGTAGTGTGGTAGTGTAGTAGTGTGGTAGTGTGGTAGTGTAGTAGTGTAGTAGTGTGGTAGTGTGGTAGTGTAGTAGTGTGGTAGTGTGGTAGTGTGGTAGTGTAGTAGTGTGGTAGTGTGGTAGTGTAGTAGTGTAGTAGTGTGGTAGTGTGGTAGTGTAGTAGTGTGTTAGTGTGGTAGTGTAGTAGTGTGGTAGTGTGGTAGTGTGGTAGTGTAGTAGTGTGGTAGTGTAGTAGTGTGGTAGTGTGGTAGTGTGGTAGTGTAGTAGTGTGGTAGTGTGGTAGTGTGGTAGTGTGGTAGTGTGGTAGTGTAGTAGTGTAGTAGTGTAGTAGTGTGGTAGTGTGGTAGTGTAGTAGTGTAGTAGTGTGGTAGTGTGGTAGTGTGGTAGTGTGGTAGTGTAGTAGTGTAGTAGTGTGGTAGTGTGGTAGTGTAGTAGTGTGTTAGTGTGGTAGTGTAGTAGTGTGGTATTGTAGTAGTGTAGTAGTGTGGTAGTGTAGTAGTGTGGTAGTGTAGTAGTGTGGTAGTGTAGTAGTGTGGTAATGTAGTAGTGTGGTAGTGTAGTAGTGTGATAGTGTAGTAGTGTAGTAGTGTGGTAGTGTGGTAGTGTGGTACAATAGTAGTGTAGTAGTGTAGTAGTGTAGTAGTGTGGTAGTGTGGTAGTGTGGTATTGTAGTAGTGTAGTAGTGTGGTAGTGTGGTAGTGTAGTAGTGTGGTAGTGTGGTAGTGTGGTAGTGTAGTAGTGTGGTAGTGTGGTACAGTAGTAGTGTAGTAGTGTGGTAGAGTAGTAGTGTGGTAGTGTGGTAGTGTAGTAGTGTGGTAGTGTGGTAGTGTGGTAGTGTGGTAGTGTAGTAGTGTGGTAGTGTAGTAGTGTGGTAGTGTGGTAGTGTGGTAGTGTAGTAGTGTAGTAGTGTGGTAGTGTAGTAGTGTGGTAGTGTAGTAGTGTGGTAGTGTAGTAGTGTGGTAGTGTGGTAGTGTGGTAGTGTAGTATTGTGGTAGTGTGGTAGTGTAGTAGTGTGGTAGTGTAGTAGTGTGGTAGTGTGGTAGTGTGGTAGTGTGGTAGTGTAGTAGTGTGGTAGTGTAGTAGTGTGGTAGTGTGGTAGTGTGGTAGTGTGGTAGTGTGGTACAGTAGTAGTGTGGTAGTGTGGTAGTGTGATAGTGTAGTAGTGTGGTAGTGTAGTAGTGTGGTAGTGTAGTAGTGTGGTAGTGTAGTAGTGTGGTAGTGTAGTAGTGTAGTAGTGTGGTAGTGTGGTAGAGTAGTAGTGTGGTACAGTAGTAGTGTGGTAGTGTGGTAGTGTAGTAGTGTAGTAGTGTGGTAGTGTGGTAGTGTAGTAGTGTGGTAGTGTAGTAGTGTGGTAGTGTAGTAGTGTAGTAGTGTGGTAGTGTGGTAGAGTAGTAGTGTGGTACAGTAGTAGTGTGGTAGTGTGGTAGTGTGGTAGAGTAGTAGTGTGGTAGTGTAGTAGTGTGGTAGTGTGGTAGTGTGGTAGTGTGGTAGTGTGGTAGTGTAGTAGTGTAGTAGTGTGGTAGTGTGGTAGTGTGGTAGTGTAGTAGTGTGGTAGTGTGGTAGTGTGGTAGTGTAGTAGTGTGGTAGTGTGGTAGTGTGGTAGTGTAGTAGTGTGGTAGTGTGGTTGTGTAGTAGTGTGGTAGTGTAGTAGTGTGGTAGTGTAGTAGTGTGGTAGTGTGGTAGTGTAGTAGTGTGGTAGTGTAGTAGTGTGGTAGTGTGGTAGTGTAGTAGTGTAGTAGTGTGGTAGTGTGGTAGTGTGGTAGTGTAGTAGTGTGGTAGTGTGGTAGTGTAGTAGTGTGGTAGTGTGGTAGTGTGGTAGTGTGGTAGTGTAGTAGTGTGGTAGTGTGGTTGTGTAGTAGTGTGGTAGTGTAGTAGTGTGGTAGTGTAGTAGTGTGGTAGTGTGGTAGTGTAGTAGTGTGATAGTGTAGTAGTGTGGTAGTGTGGTAGTGTAGTAGTGTAGTAGTGTAGTAGTGTGGTAGTGTGGTAGTGTAGTAGTGTGGTAGTGTGGTTGTGTAGTAGTGTGGTAGTGTAGTAGTGTGGTAGTGTAGTAGTGTGGTAGTGTGGTAGTGTAGTAGTGTAGTAGTGTGGTAGTGTGGTAGTGTAGTAGTGTAGTAGTGTGGTAGTGTGGTAGTGTGGTAGTGTGGTAGTGTGGTAGTGTAGTAGTGTGGTAGTGTAGTAGTGTGGTAGTGTAGTAGTGTAGTAGTGTAGTAGTGTGGTAGTGTGGTAGTGTGGTAGTGTAGTAGTGTAGTAGTGTGGTAGTGTGGTAGTGTAGTAGTGTGGTAGTGTAGTAGTGTGGTAGTGTGGTAGTGTAGTAGTGTAGTAGTGTAGTAGTGTGGTAGTGTGGTAGTGTAGTAGTGTGGTAGTGTGGTAGTGTGGTAGTGTAGTAGTGTGGTAGTGTAGTAGTGTGGTAGTGTAGTAGTGTGGTAGTGTAGTAGTGTGGTAATGTAGTAGTGTGGTAGTGTAGTAGTGTGATAGTGTAGTAGTGTAGTAGTGTGGTAGTGTAGTAGTGTGATAGTGTAGTAGTGTGGTAGTGTAGTAGTGTGGTAGTGTAGTAGTGTAGTAGTGTGGTAGTGTAGTAGTGTGGTAGTAGGGTAGTGTGGTAGTGTAGTAGTGTGGTAGTGTAGTAGTGTGGTATTGTAGTAGTGTGGTAGTGTGGTAGTGTGATAGTGTGGTAGTGTAGTAGTGTGGTAGTGTGGTAGTGTGGTAGTGTAGTAGTGTGGTAGTGTAGTAGTGTGATAGTGTGGTAGTGTGGTAGTGTAGTAGTGTGGTAGTGTGGTAGTGTGGTAGTGTGGTAGTGTGGTAGTGTGGTAGTGTGGTAGTGTGGTAGTGTAGTAGTGTGGTAGTGTGGTAGTGTGGTAGTGTAGTAGTGTGGTAGTGTAGTAGTGTGGTAGTGTAGTGTGGTAGTGTGGTAGTGTGGTAGTGTGGTAGTGTAGTAGTGTGGTAGTGTAGTAGTGTGGTATTGTAGTAGTGTAGTAGTGTGGTAGTGTGGTAGTGTAGTAGTGTGGTAGAGTAGTAGTGTGGTAGTGTGGTAGAGTAGTAGTGTGGTAGAGTAGTAGTGTAGTAGTGTGGTAGTGTAGTAGTGTAGTAGTGTAGTAGTGTAGTAGTGTGGTAGTGTAGTAGTGTGGTAGTGTAGTAGTGTGGTAGTGTGGTAGAGTAGTAGTGTGGTAGTGTGGTAGAGTAGTAGTGTAGTAGTGTAGTAGTGTGGTAGTGTAGTAGTGTGGTAGAGTAGTAGTGTAGTAGTGTGGGAGTGTAGTAGTGTGGTAGTGTGGTAGTGTGGTAGAGTAGTAGTGTGGTAGAGTAGTAGTGTAGTAGTGTGGTAGTGTAGTAGTGTAGTAGTGTAGTAGTGTGGTAGTGTAGTAGTGTGGTAGTGTAGTGTGGTAGTGTGATAGTGTGGTAGTGTAGTAGTGTGATAGTGTGGTAGTGTAGTAGTGTGGTAGTGTAGTAGTGTAGTAGTGTAGTGTGGTAGTATAGTGTGTGGTAGTGTGGTAGTGTGGTAGTGTGATGTGTAGTAGTGTAGTAGTGTGGTAGTGTGGTAGTGTAGTAGTGTGGTAGTGTGGTAGTGTAGTAGTGTAGTAGTGTAGTAGTGTGATAGTGTAGTAGTGTGGTAGTGTGGTAGTGTGGTAGTGTGATAGTGTAGTAGTGTAGTAGTGTGGTAGTGTGGTAGTGTAGTAGTGTGGTAGTGTGGTAGTGTGGTAGTGTAGTAGTGTAGTAGTGTAGTGTAGTAGTGTGATAGTGTGGTTGTGTAGTAGTGTGGTAGAGTAGTAGTGTGGTAGCGTAGTAGTGTGGTAGAGTAGTAGTGTGGTAGAGTAGTAGTGTAGTAGTGTAGTAGTGTGGTAGTGTAGTAGTGTAGTAGTGTAGTAGTGTAGTAGTGTGGTAGTGTAGTAGTGTGGTAGTGTAGTGTGGTAGTGTGATAGTGTGGTAGTGTAGTAGTGTGATAGTGTGGTAGTGTAGTAGTGTGGTAGTGTAGTAGTGTAGTAGTGTAGTAGTGTGGTAGTATAGTAGTGTGGTAGTGTGGTAGTGTAGTAGTGTAGTAGTGTGGTAGTGTAGTAGTGTAGTAGTGTAGTAGTGTAGTAGTGTGATAGTGTGGTAGTGTGGTAGTGTGGTAGTGTGATAGTGTAGTAGTGTAGTAGTGTGGTAGTGTGGTAGTGTAGTAGTGTGGTAGTGTGGTAGTGTAGTAGTGTAGTGTAGTAGTGTGATAGTGTGGTAGTGTAGTAGTGTAGTGTAGTAGTGTGATAGTGTAGTAGTGTAGTAGTGTGGTAGTGTAGTGTAGTAGTGTGATAGTGTAGTAGTGTAGTAGTGTGGTAGTGTAGTAGTGTGGTAGTGTGGTAGTGTAGTAGTGTAGTGTAGTGTAGTAGTGTGATAGTGTAGTAGTGTAGTAGTGTAGTAGTGTGGTAGTGTAGTAGTGTAGTAGTGTGATAGTGTAGTAGTGTGGTAGTGTAGTAGTGTAGTAGTGTGGTAGTGTAGTAGTGTGATAGTGTAGTAGTGTGGTAGAGTAGTAGTGTAGTAGTGTAGTAGTGTGGTAGTGTAGTAGTGTAGTAGTGTAGTAGTGTAGTAGTGTAGTAGTGTGATAGTGTAGTAGTGTAGTAGTGTGATAGTGTAGTAGTGTGGTAGTGTAGTAGTGTAGTAGTGTAGTAGTGTAGTAGTGTAGTAGTGTGATAGTGTAGTAGTGTAGTAGTGTGATAGTGTAGTAGTGTGGTAGTGTGGTAGTGTAGTAGTGTGATAGTGTAGTAGTGTGGTAGAGTAGTAGTGTAGTAGTGTAGTAGTGCTGTAGTGTGGTAGTGTAGTAGTATAGTAGTGTAGTAGTGTGATAGTGTAGTAGTGTGGTAGAGTAGTAGTGTGGTAGTGTGGTAGTGTGGTAGTGTAGTAGTGTAGTAGTGTAGTAGTGTGGTAGAGTATTAGTGTAGTAGTGTAGTAGTGCTGTAGTGTGGTAGTGTAGTAGTGTAGTAGTGTGATAGTGTAGTAGTGTGGTAGAGTAGTAGTGTGGTAGTGTAGTAGTGTAGTAGTGTAGTAGTGTGATAGTGTAGTAGTGTAGTAGTGTGGTAGTGTGGTAGTGTGGTAGTGTGGTAGTGTGATAGTGTAGTAGTGTGGTAGAGTAGTAGTGTAGTAGTGTAGTAGTGCTGTAGTGTGGTAGTGTAGTAGTGTAGTAGTGTAGTAGTGTGATAGTGTAGTAGTGTGGTAGAGTAGTAGTGTGGTAGTGTGGTAGTGTGGTAGTGTAGTAGTGTAGTAGTGTAGTAGTGTGATAGTGTAGTAGTGTAGTAGTGTGGTAGTGTGGTAGTGTGGTAGTGTGGTAGTGTAGTAGTGTGGTAGTGTAGTAGTGTGGTAGTGTGGTAGTGTAGTAGTGTGGTAGTGTAGTAGTGTGGTAGTGTGGTAGTGTGGTAGTGTGGTAGTGTAGTAGTGTAGTAGTGTGATAGTGTAGTAGTGTAGTAGTGTGGTAGTGTGGTAGTGTAGTAGTGTAGTAGTGTAGTAGTGTGATAGTGTAGTAGTGTAGTAGTGTGGTAGTGTGGTAGTGTAGTAGTGTGGTAGTGTAGTAGTGTGGTAGTGTAGTAGTGTGGTAGTGTAGTAGTGTGGTAGTGTGGTAGTGTAGTAGTGTGGTAGTGTAGTAGTGTGGTAGTGTGGTAGTGTGGTAGTGTAGTAGTGTAGTGTAGTAGTGTGATAGTGTAGTAGTGTGGTAGTGTGGTAGTGTAGTAGTGTGGTAGTGTAGTAGTGTGGTAGTGTAGTAGTGTGATAGTGTAGAAGTGTGATAGTGTAGTAGTGTGGTAGTGTAGTAGTGTGGTAGTGTAGTAGTGTAGTAGTGTGGTAGTGTGGTAGTGTGGTATTGTAGTAGTGTGATAGTGTAGTAGTGTAGTAGTGTGGTAGTGTAGTAGTGTGATAGTGTGATAGTGTGGTAGTGTGGTAGTGTAGTGTAGTAGTGTGATAGTGTAGTAGTGTGGTAGTGTGGTAGTGTAGTGTAGTAGTGTGATAGTGTAGTAGTGTAGTAGTGTGGTAGTGTAGTAGTGTGATAGTGTGATAGTGTGGTAGTGTGGTAGTGTAGTGTAGTAGTGTGGTAGTGTGGTAGTGTAGTATTGTGATAGTGTAGTAGTGTAGTAGTGTGGTAGTGTGATAGTGTAGTAGTGTGGTAGTGTAGTAGTGTAGTAGTGTAGTAGTGTGGTAATGTGGTAGTGTGGTATTGTAGTAGTGTGATAGTGTAGTAGTGTAGTAGTGTGGTAGTGTAGTAGTGTGGTAGTGTGGTAGTGTAGTAGTGTGGTAGTGTAGTGTAGTAGTGTGGTAGTGTGATAGTGTAGTAGTGTGGTAGTGTAGTAGTGTGGTAGTGTGGTAGTGTGGTATTGTAGTATTGTGATAGTGTAGTAGTGTAGTAGTGTGGTAGTGTGATAGTGTAGTGTAGTAGTGTGATAGTGTAGTAGTGTAGTAGTGTAGTAGTGTGATAGTGTAGTAGTGTAGTAGTGTAGTAGTGTGGTAGTGTGGTAGTGTGGTAGTGTGGTAGTGTAGTGTAGTAGTGTGATAGTGTAGTAGTGTAGTAGTGTGGTAGTGTGATAGTGTAGTAGTGTAGTAGTGTAGTAGTGTGGTAGTGTGGTAGTGTGGTATTGTAGTATTGTGATAGTGTAGTAGTGTAGTAGTGTGGTAGTGTGATAGTGTAGTAGTGTGGTAGTGTAGTAGTGTAGTAGTGTAGTAGTGTGGTAATGTGGTAGTGTGGTATTGTAGTAGTGTGATAGTGTAGTAGTGTAGTAGTGTGGTAGTGTAGTAGTGTGGTAGTGTGGTAGTGTAGTGTAGTAGTGTGATAGTGTAGTAGTGTAGTAGTGTAGTAGTGTGATAGTGTAGTAGTGTAGTAGTGTAGTAGTATGGCGTTTTCATCTTTTGAGCTTCTAGTCATGAAATCTATGCAGCCTACTCAATCACTTTTTATAGCTACTGTTTACAGGCCTCCTGGGCCATATACAGCGTTCCTCTCTGAGTTTCCTGAATTCCTATCAGACCTTGTAGTCATAGCAGATCATATTCTAATTTTTGGTGATTTTAATATTCACATGGAGAAGTCCACAGACCCACTCCAAAAGTCTTTCGGAGCCATTATCGACTCAGTGGGTTTTGTCCAACATGTCTCTGGACCTACTCACTGCCACAGTCATACTCTGGACCTAGTTTTGTCCCATGGAATAAATGTTGTAGATCTTAATGTTTTTCCACAAAAATCCTGGACTATCGGACCACCATTTTATTACATTTGCAATCACAACAAATAATCTGCTCAGACCCCAACCAAGGAGCATCAAAAGTCGTGCTATAAATTCTCAAACAACACAAAAATTCATTGATGCCCTTCCAGACTCCTTCTGCCTACCCAAGGGCGTCAGAGGACAAAAATCAGTTAACCACTTAACTGAGGAACTCAATTTAACCTTACGCAATACCCTAGATCAGTTGCACCCTAAAAACGAAAAACATTTGTCATAAGAAACTAGCTCCCTGGTATACAGAAAATACCCGAGCTTTGAAGCAAGCTTCCAGGAAATTGGAGCGAAATGGCGCCACACCAAACTGGAAGTCTTCCGACTAGCTTGGAAAGACAGTACCGTGCAGTACCGAAGAGCCCTCACTGCTGCTCCGATCATCCTACTTTTCCAACTTAATTGAGGAAAATAAGAACAATCCAAAAATTTCTTTTTGATACTGTTGCAAAAGCTAACTAAAAAGCAGCATTCCCCAAGAGAGGATGGCTTTCACTTCAGCAGTGATAAATTCATGAACTTCTTTGAGGAAAAGATCATGACCATTAGAAAGCAAATTACGGACTCCTCTTTGAATCTGCGTATTCCTCCAGGGCTTAGCTGTCCTGGATCTGCACAGCTCTGCGAGGGCCTGGGATCGGGAGAGACACTTAAGTGTTTTAGTACTATATCTCTTGACACAATGATGAAAATAATCATGGCCTCTAAACCTTCAAGCTGCATACTGGATCCTATTCCTACTAAACTGCTGAAGGAGCTGCTTCCTGTGCTTGGCCCTCCTATGTTGAACATAATAAACAGCTCTCTATCCACCGGATGTGTACCAAACTCACTAAAAGTGGCAGTGATAAAGCCTCTCTTGAAAAAGCCAAACCTTGACCGGAAAATATAAAAAACTATCGGCCTATATCAGATCTTCCATTCCTCTCAAAAATTTTAGAAAAAAGCTGTTGCGCAGCAACTCACTGCCTTTCTGAAGACAAACAATGTATCACGAAATGCTTCAGTCTGGTTTTAGACCCCCATCATAGCACTGAGACTGCACTTGTGAAGGTGGTAAATGACCTTTTAATGGCGTCAGACCGAGGCTCTGCATCTGTCCTCGTGCTACTAGACCTTAGTGCTGCCTTTGACACCATCGATCACCACATTCTTTTGGAGAGACTGAAACCCAAATTGGTCTACACGGACAAGTTCTGGCCTGGTTTAGATCCTACCTGTCGGAAAGATATCAGTTTGTCTCTGTGAATGGTCTGTCCTCCGACAAATCAACTGTACATTTCGGTGTTCCTCAAAGGTTCCGTTTTAGGACCACTATTGTTTTTCACTATATATTTTACCTCTTGGGGATGTTATTCGAAAACATAATGTTAACTTTCACTGCTATGCGGATGACACACAGCTGTACATTTCAATGAAACATGGTGAAGCCCAAAATTGCCCTCGCTAGAAGCCTGTGTTTCAGACATAAGGAAGTGGATGGCTGAAAACTTTTTACTTTTTAAACTCGGACAAAACAGAGATGCTTGTTCTAGGTCCCAAGAAACAAAGAGATCTTCTGTTAAATCTGACAATTCATCTAGATGGTTGTAAAGTCGTCTCAAATAAAACTGTGAAGGACCTCGGTGTTACTCTTGACCCTGATCTCTCTTTTGTGAACATATCAAGACTGTTTCAAGGACAGCTTTTTTCCATCTACGTAACATTGCAAAAATCAGAAATGTTCTGTCCAAAAATGATGCAGAAAAATTAATCCATGCATTTGTTACTTCTAGGTTAGACTACTGCAATGCTCTATTTTCCGGCTACCGGATAAAGCACTAAATAAACTTCAGTTAGTGCTAAATCCGGCTGCTAGAATCCTGACTAGAACCAAGAAATTTGATCATATTACTCCAGTGCTAGCTTCCCTACACTGGCTTCCTGTTAAGGCAAGGGCTGATTTCAAGGTTTTACTGTTAACCTATAAAGCGTTACATGGGCTTGCTCCTACCTATCTTTCCGAGTTGGTCCTGCCGTACATACCAATACGTGCGCTACGGTCACAAGACGCTGGCCTCCTAATTGTCCCTAGTTTCTAAGCAAACAGCGGGAGGCAGGGCTTTCTCCTATAGATCTCCATTTTTATGGAACAGTCTGCCTACCCATGTGAGAAGACGCACTCGGTCTCAACCTTTAAGTCTTTACTGAAGACTTATCTCTTCAGTAGGTCATATGATTGAGTGTAGTCTGGCCCAGGAGTGTGAAGGTGAACGGAAAGGCTGGAGCAACGAACAGCCCTTGCTGTCTCTGCCGGGCGGTTCCCCTCTCCACTGGGGTTTCTCTGCCTCTAACCCTGTTGCAGGGGCTGAGTCACTGGCTTGCTGGTGCTCTTTCATGCCGTCCCTGGGAGGGTGCGTCACTTGAGTGGGTTGAGTTACTGACGTGATCTTCCTGTCTGGGTTGGCGCCCCCCCTTGGTTTGTGCTGTGGTGGAGACCTCTGTGGGCTATACTCGGCCTTGTCTCAGGATTATAAGTTGGTGGTTGGGGATATCCCTCTAGTGGTGCGGGGGCTGTGCTTTGGCGGAGTGGGTGGGTTATATCCTTCCTGTTTGGCCCTGTCCCGTGGTTTCTTCGGATGGGGCCACAGTGTCTCGGACCGCTCCTGTCTCAGCCTCCAGTATTTATGCTGCAGTAGTTTATGTGTCGGGGGGCTGGGGTTAGTTGGTTATACCTGGAGTACTTCTCCTGTCTTATCCAGTGTCCTGTGTGAATTTAAGTATGCTCTCTCTAATTCTCTCGTTCTCTCTTTCTCTCTGAGAACCTGAGCCCTAGGACCATACGTCAGGACTACCGGGCATGATGACACCTTGCTGTCCCCAGTCCGCCTGGCCTTGCTGCTATTCCAGTTTCAACTGTTCTGCCTGCGGCTCACGAAACCCCTACCTGTCCCAGACCTGCTGTTTTCAACTCTTTAATGATCGGCTATGAAAAGCCAACTGAGAGACCTGAGCCCTAGGACCATACGTCGGGACTACCGGCCGTGGTGACTCCTTGCTGTCCCCAGTCCGCCTGGCCTTGCTGCTATTCCAGTTTCAACTGTTCTGCCTGCGGTTATGGAACCCCTACCTGTCCCAGACCTGCTGTTTTCAACTCTTAATGATCGGCTATGAAAAGCCAACTGAGATTTATTCCTGATTATTATTTGACCATGCTTGTCACTTATGAACATTTTTGAACATCTTGGCATGGTTCTGTTATAATCTCCACCCGGCACAGCCAGAAGAGGACTGGCCACCCCTCATAGCCTGGTTCCTCTCTAGGTTTCTTCCTAGGCTTTCGCCTTTCTAGGGAGTTTTTCCTAGCCACCGTGCTTCTACACCTGCATTACTAGCTGTTTGGGGTTTTAGGCTGGGTTTCTGTACAGCACTTCGAGATATTAGCTGATGTAAGAAGGGCTATATAAAATAAAATTGATTGATTGGTAGTGTGGTAGTGTGGTAGTGTGGTAGTGAGGTGTAGTAGTGTGATAGTGTAGTAGTGTAGTAGTGTGGTAGTGTGATAGTGTAGTAGTGTAGTAGTGTAGTAGTGTGGTAGTGTGGTATTGTAGTATTGTGATAGTGTAGTAGTGTAGTAGTGTGGTAGTGTGATAGTGTAGTAGTGTGGTAGTGTAGTAGTGTGGTAGTGTGGTAATGTGGTAGTGTAGTAGTGTAGTAGTGTGGTAGTGTAGTAGTGTGGTAGTGTAGTAGTGTAGTAGTGTGGTAGTGTAGTAGTGTGGTAGTGTAGTAGTGTGGTAGTGTGGTAGTGTGGTAGTGTAGTAGTGTGGTAGTGTGGTAGTGTGGTAGTGTGGTAGTGTAGTAGTGTAGTAGTGTGGTAGTGTAGTAGTGTGGTAGTGTGGTAGTGTAGTAGTGTGGTAGTGTGGTAGTGTGGTAGTGTGGTAGTGTAGTAGTGTAGTAGTGTGGTAGTGTAGTAGTGTGGTAGTGTAGTAGTGTGGTAGTGTAGTAGTGTGGTAATGTAGTAGTGTGGTAGTGTAGTAGTGTGATAGTGTAGTAGTGTAGTAGTGTGGTAGTGTAGTAGTGTGATAGTGTAGTAGTGTAGTAGTGTGGTAGTGTGGTAGTGTAGTAGTGTGGTAGTGTAGTAGTGTAGTAGTGTGGTAGTGTAGTAGTGTGGTAGTAGGGTAGTGTGGTAGTGTAGTAGTGTGGTAGTGTAGTAGTGTGGTATTGTAGTAGTGTGGTAGTGTGGTAGTGTGATAGTGTGGTAGTGTAGTAGTGTGGTAGTGTGGTAGTGTGGTAGTGTAGTAGTGTGATAGTGTGATAGTGTGGTAGTGTGGTAGTGTGGTAGTGTAGTAGTGTGGTAGTGTGGTAGTGTGGTAGTGTGGTAGTGTGGTAGTGTGGTAGTGTGGTAGTGTGGTAGTGTAGTAGTGTGGTAGTGTGGTAGTGTGGTGTAGTGTGGTAGTGTGGTAGTGTGGTAGTGTGGTAGTGTAGTAGTGTGGTAGTGTAGTAGTGTGGTAGTGTGGTAGTGTAGTAGTGTGGTAGTGTAGTAGTGTGGTAGTGTGGTAGTGTGGTAGAGTAGTAGTGTGGTAGAGTAGTAGTGTAGTAGTGTGGTAGTGTAGTAGTGTAGTAGTGTAGTAGTGTAGTAGTGTGGTAGTGTAGTAGTGTGGTAGTGTAGTGTGGTAGTGTGATAGTGTGGTAGTGTAGTAGTGTGATAGTGTGGTAGTGTAGTAGTGTGGTAGTGTAGTAGTGTAGTAGTGTAGTAGTGTGGTAGTATAGTAGTGTGGTAGTGTGGTAGTGTGGTAGTGTGGTAGTGTGATAGTGTAGTAGTGTAGTAGTGTGGTAGTGTGGTAGTGTGGTAGTGTGGTAGTGTGGTAGTGTAGTAGTGTAGTAGTGTAGTAGTGTGATAGTGTAGTAGTGTGGTAGTGTGGTAGTGTGGTAGTGTGATAGTGTAGTAGTGTAGTAGTGTGGTGGTGTGGTAGTGTAGTAGTGTGGTAGTGTGGTAGTGTAGTAGTGTAGTAGTGTAGTGTAGTAGTGTGATAGTGTGGTAGTGTAGTAGTGTAGTAGTGTAGTAGTGTAGTAGTGTGGTAGTGTAGTAGTGTGGTAGTGTAGTGTGGTAGTGTGATAGTGTGGTAGTGTAGTAGTGTGATAGTGTGGTAGTGTAGTAGTGTGGTAGTGTAGTAGTGTAGTAGTGTAGTAGTGTGGTAGTATAGTAGTGTGGTAGTGTGGTAGTGTAGTAGTGTAGTAGTGTGGTAGTGTAGTAGTGTAGTAGTGTAGTAGTGTAGTAGTGTGATAGTGTAGTAGTGTGGTAGTGTGGTAGTGTGGTAGTGTGATAGTGTAGTAGTGTAGTAGTGTGGTAGTGTGGTAGTGTGGTAGTGTGGTAGTGTAGTAGTGTAGTGTGGTAGTGTGGTAGTGTAGTAGTGTAGTGTAGTAGTGTGATAGTGTAGTAGTGTAGTAGTGTGGTAGTGTAGTGTAGTAGTGTGATAGTGTAGTAGTGTAGTAGTGTGGTAGTGTAGTAGTGTGGTAGTGTGGTAGTGTAGTAGTGTAGTGTAGTGTAGTAGTGTGATAGTGTAGTAGTGTAGTAGTGTAGTAGTGTGGTAGTGTAGTAGTGTAGTAGTGTGATAGTGTAGTAGTGTGGTAGTGTAGTAGTGTAGTAGTGTGGTAGTGTAGTAGTGTGATAGTGTAGTAGTGTGGTAGAGTAGTAGTGTAGTAGTGTAGTAGTGTGGTAGTGTAGTAGTGTAGTAGTGTAGTAGTGTAGTAGTGTAGTAGTGTGATAGTGTAGTAGTGTAGTAGTGTGATAGTGTAGTAGTGTGGTAGTGTAGTAGTGTAGTAGTGTAGTAGTGTAGTAGTGTAGTAGTGTGATAGTGTAGTAGTGTAGTAGTGTGATAGTGTAGTAGTGTGGTAGTGTAGTAGTCTAGTGTAATGTAGTAGTGTAGTAGTGTAGTAGTGTGGTAGTGTAGTAGTGTAGTAGTGTGATAGTGTAGTAGTGTGGTAGAGTAGTAGTGTAGTAGTAGTGCTGTAGTGTGGTAGTGTAGTAGTGTAGTAGTGTAGTAGTGTGATAGTGTAGTAGTGTGGTAGAGTAGTAGTGTGGTAGTGTGGTAGTGTGGTAGTGTAGTAGTGTAGTAGTGTAGTAGTGTGATAGTGTAGTAGTGTGGTAGTGTGGTAGTGTGGTAGTTTGGTAGTGTAGTAGTGTGGTAGTGTAGTAGTGTGGTAGTGTGGTAGTGTAGTAGTGTGGTAGTGTAGTAGTGTGGTAGTGTGGTAGTGTGGTAGTGTGGTAGTGTAGTAGTGTAGTAGTGTAGTAGTGTGATAGTGTAGTAGTGTGGTAGTGTGGTAGTGTAGTAGTGTAGTAGTGTAGTAGTGTGATAGTGTAGTAGTGTAGTAGTGTGGTAGTGTGGTAGTGTAGTAGTGTGGTAGTGTAGTAGTGTGGTAGTGTAGTAGTGTGGTAGTGTAGTAGTGTGGTAGTGTGGTAGTGTAGTAGTGTGGTAGTGTAGTAGTGTGGTAGTGTGGTAGTGTGGTAGTGTAGTAGTGTAGTGTAGTAGTGTGATAGTGTAGTAGTGTAGTAGTGTGGTAGTGTGGTAGTAGTGTGGTAGTGTAGTAGTGTGGTAGTGTAGTAGTGTGATAGTGTAGAAGTGTGATAGTGTAGTAGTGTGGTAGTGTAGTAGTGTGGTAGTGTAGTAGTGTAGTAGTGTGGTAGTGTGGTAGTGTGGTAGTGTAGTAGTGTGATAGTGTAGTAGTGTAGTAGTGTGGTAGTGTAGTAGTGTGATAGTGTAATAGTGTGGTAGTGTGGTAGTGTAGTGTAGTAGTGTGATAGTGTAGTAGTGTGGTAGTGTGGTAGTGTAGTGTAGTAGTGTGATAGTGTAGTAGTGTAGTAGTGTGATAGTGTAGTAGTGTAGTAGTGTGGTAGTGTAGTAGTGTGATAGTGTGATAGTGTGGTAGTGTGGTAGTGTAGTGTAGTAGTGTGGTAGTGTGGTAGTGTAGTAGTGTGGTAGTGTAGTAGTGTAGTAGTGTGATAGTGTAGTAGTGTAGTAGTGTGGTAGTGTAGTAGTGTGATAGTGTGATAGTGTGGTAGTGTGGTAGTGTAGTGTAGTAGTGTGATAGTGTAGTAGTGTGGTAGTGTGGTAGTGTAGTGTAGTAGTGTGATAGTGTAGTAGTGTAGTAGTGTAGTAGTGTGATAGTGTAGTAGTGTAGTAGTGTAGTAGTGTGGTAGTGTGGTAGTATGGTAGTGTGGTAGTGTAGTGTAGTAGTGTGATAGTGTAGTAGTGTAGTAGTGTGGTAGTGTGATAGTGTAGTAGTGTAGTAGTGTAGTAGTGTGGTAGTGTGGTAGTGTGGTATTGTAGTATTGTGATAGTGTAGTAGTGTAGTAGTGTGGTAGTGTGATAGTGTAGTAGTGTGGTAGTGTAGTAGTGTAGTAGTGTAGTAGTGTGGTAGTGTGGTAGTGTGGTATTGTAGTAGTGTGATAGTGTAGTAGTGTAGTAGTGTGGTAGTGTAGTAGTGTGGTAGTGTGGTAGTGTAGTAGTGTAGTAGTGTGGTAGTGTAGTAGTGTAGTAGTGTGGTAGTGTAGTAGTGTGGTAGTGTAGTAGTGTAGTAGTGTGGTAGTGTGGTAGTGTGGTAGAGTAGTAGTGTAGTAGTGTGGTAGTGTAGTAGTGTGGTAGAGTAGTAGTGTGGTAGTGTGGTAGAGTAGTAGTGTAGTAGTGTGATAGTGTAGTAGTGTAGTAGTGTAGTAGTGTGATAGTGTAGTAGTGTAGTAGTGTGGTAGTGTAGTAGTGTAGTAGTGTAGTAGTGTGGTAGTGTGGTAGTGTAGTAGTGTAGTAGTGTGGTAGTGTGGTAGTGTGGTAGTGTAGTAGTGTAGTAGTGTGGTAGTGTGGTAGTGTAGTAGTGTGGTAGTGTAGTAGTGTGGTAGTGTAGTAGTGTGATAGTGTAGTAGTGTGGTAGTGTGGTAGTGTAGTAGTGTGATAGTGTGGTAGTGTGGTAGTGTAGTAGTGTGGTAGTGTAGTAGTGTGGTAGTGTAGTAGTGTGATAGTGTAGTAGTGTAGTAGTGTAGTAGTGTGGTAGTGTAGTAGTGTGGTAGTGTGGTAGTGTAGTAGTGTGATAGTGTAGTAGTGTGGTAGTGTGGTAGTGTAGTAGTGTAGTAGTGTGGTAGTGTGGTAGTGTGGTAGTGTGGTAGTGTAGTAGTGTGATAGTGTAGTAGTGTAGTAGTGTAGTAGTGTGGTAGTGTAGTAGTGTGGTAGTGTAGTAGTGTGATAGTGTAGTAGTGTAGTAGTGTAGTAGTGTGGTAGTGTAGTTGTGTGGTAGTGTGGTAGTGTAGTAGTGTGATAGTGTAGTAGTGTAGTAGTGTAGTAGTGTGGTAGTGTAGTAGTGTGGTAGTGTGGTAGTGTAGTAGTGTGATAGTGTAGTAGTGTGGTAGTGTGGTAGTGTAGTAGTGTAGTAGTGTGGTAGTGTAGTAGTGTAGTAGTGTGGTAGTGTAGTAGTGTGGTAGTGTAGTAGTGTGATAGTGTGGTAGTGTGGTAGTGTAGTAGTGTGGTAGTGTAGTAGTGTGGTAGTGTAGTAGTGTGATAGTGTAGTAGTGTGGTAGTGTAGTAGTGTAGTAGTGTGGTAGTGTGGTAGTGTGGTATTGTGGTAGTGTGGTAGTGTGGTAGTGTGGTAGTGTGGTAGTGTGGTAGTGTAGTAGTGTGGTAGTGTAGTAGTGTGGTAGTGTGGTAGTGTAGTAGTGTAGTAGTGTGATAGTGTGGTAGTGTAGTAGTGTGATAGTGTAGTAGTGTGGTAGTGTGGTAGTGTAGTAGTGTAGTAGTGTGGTAGTGTGGTAGTGTAGTAGTGTAGTAGTGTGGTAGTGTGGTAGTGTAGTAGTGTGATAGTGTAGTAGTGTGGTAGTGTGGTAGTGTAGTAGTGTAGTAGTGTGGTAGTGTGGTAGTGTGGTAGTGTAGTAGTGTGGTAGTGTAGTAGTGTGGTAGTGTAGTAGTGTGATAGTGTGGTAGTCTGGTAGTGTAGTAGTGTAGTAGTGTGGTAGTGTAGTAGTGTGATAGTGTAGTAGTGTGGTAGTGTAGTAGTGTGGTAGTGTAGTAGTGTAGTAGTGTGGTAGTGTGGTAGTGTGGTATTGTGGTAGTGTGGTAGTGTGGTAGTGTGGTAGTGTGGTAGTGTGGTAGTGTAGTAGTGTGGTAGTGTAGTAGTGTGGTAGTGTAGTAGTGTGGTAGTGTAGTAGTGTGATAGTGTAGTAGTGTGGTAGTGTGGTAGTGTAGTAGTGTGGTAGTGTGGTAGTGTAGTAGTGTGGTAGTGTGGTAGTGTGGTAGTGTGGTAGTGTAGTAGTGTAGTAGTGTGATAGTGTGGTAGTGTGGTAGTGTGGTAGTGTAGTAGTGTGGTAGTGTGGTAGTGTGGTAGTGTGGTATTGTAGTATTGTGATAGTGTAGTAGTGTAGTAGTGTGGTAGTGTGATAGTGTAGTAGTGTAGTAGTGTAGTAGTGTGGTAGTGTGGTAGTGTGGTATTGTAGTAGTGTGATAGTGTAGTAGTGTAGTAGTGTGGTAGTGTAGTAGTGTGGTAGTGTGGTAGTGTAGTAGTGTAGTAGTGTAGTAGTGTGGTAGTGTAGTAGTGTAGTAGTGTGGTAGTGTAGTAGTGTGGTAGTGTAGTAGTGTAGTAGTGTGGTAGTGTGGTAGTGTGGTAGAGTAGTAGTGTAGTAGTGTGGTAGTGTAGTAGTGTGGTAGAGTAGTAGTGTGGTAGTGTGGTAGAGTAGTAGTGTAGTAGTGTGATAGTGTAGTAGTGTAATAGTGTAGTAGTGTGATAGTGTGGTAGTGTGGTAGTGTGGTAGTGTGGTAGTGTAGTGTAGTAGTGTGATAGTGTAGTAGTGTAGTAGTGTGGTAGTGTGATAGTGTAGTAGTGTAGTAGTGTAGTAGTGTGGTAGTGTGGTAGTGTGGTATTGTAGTATTGTGATAGTGTAGTAGTGTAGTAGTGTGGTAGTGTGATAGTGTAGTAGTGTGGTAGTGTAGTAGTGTAGTAGTGTAGTAGTGTGGTAGTGTGGTAGTGTGGTATTGTAGTAGTGTGATAGTGTAGTAGTGTAGTAGTGTGGTAGTGTAGTAGTGTGGTAGTGTGGTAGTGTAGTAGTGTAGTAGTGTAGTAGTGTGGTAGTGTAGTAGTGTGGTAGTGTAGTAGTGTGATAGTGTAGTAGTGTGGTAGTGTGGTAGTGTAGTAGTGTGGTAGTGTGGTAGTGTAGTAGTGTGGTAGTGTGGTAGTGTGGTAGTGTGGTAGTGTAGTAGTGTGGTAGTGTGGTAGTGTGGTAGTGTAGTAGTGTGGTAGTGTGGTAGTGTGGTAGTGTAGTAGTGTGGTAGTGTAGTAGTGTGGTAGAGTGGTAGTGTGGTAGTGTGATAGTGTAGTAGTGTGGTAGTGTGGTAGTGTGGTAGTGTGGTAGTGTAGTAGTGTAGTGTGGTAGTGTGGTAGTGTAGTGTGGTAGTGTGGTAGTGTGATAGTGTAGTAGTGTGGTAGTGTGGTAGTGTAGTAGTGTGGTGGTAGTGTAGTGTGGTAGTGTAGTGTGGTAGTGTGGTAGTGTGGTAGTGTGGTAGTGTAGTAGTGTGGTAGTGTAGTGTGGTATTGTAGTAGTGTGGTAGTATGGTAGTGTAGTGTGGTAGTGTGGTAGTTTAGTGTGGTAGTGTGGTAGTGTAGTGTGGTAGTGTGGTAGTGTGGTATTGTAGTGTGGTAGTGTAGTAGTGTGGTATTGAAGTAGTGTGGTAGTGTGGTAGTGTGGTAGTGTAGTAGTGTAGTAGTGTGGTAGTGTAGTAGTGTGGTAGTGTAGTAGTGTGGTAGTGTGGTAGTGTGGTAGTGTAGTAGTGTAGTAGTGTGGTAGTGTGGTAGTGTGGTAGTGTGTACTACACTACCACACTACCACACTACACTACCACACTACCACACTACACTACCACACTACCACACTACACTACCACACTACTACACTACCACACCACACTACCACGCTACCACACTACCACACTACACTACCACACTACTACACTACCACACCACAGTTCTACACTACACTACTATACTACTACACTACCACAATTCAACTGTATTGTGGTAGTACTGTGGTAGTAGTGTGGTAGTACTGTGGTAGTGTGCCTTCATCTGTGTGTGTGTGTGTGTGTGTGTCTGTGTCTGTGTTTGTGTGCCCGCACGTGTCCGCAATTGTGTGTGTCTCTCCCTCTGGCTGTCTGTCTGTCTGTCTGTCTGTCTGTCTGTCTGTCTGTCTGTCTGTCTGTCTGTCTGTCTGTCTGTCTGTCAAGGCACTGTGGGCGGACATGAGTCAAATCTAAAATGATAATTGACTGGGTAATGTGTTAGGTCCTATTGGATCCACGTTCTGCCTGTTCCCCTTCTATCCTTTGACGTCTAGTCACGTTCTAAACGCCCTCTTCTTCCTCCAGCTCAGAACTCCCCTGTGAGTTGGTCGAATTAGAACTGACATCTCAGATTTTTCTCAGAATGTCTGAGAATGATCCGCAGTGAGAAGGAAGGAAGACGTTTCAGTAAGAAGCCAGGGTCGAGAGATAATATCCTGCTCAAAGGGTTACATGGCTTTCGGCTTCTAGCAGACCTTGTCTCTGTCTTTGTTCGAAGCCTCTTTTGAAGTTTGATGTTTTGAAAGTTATATGTCTTTGTTATACGCAGGAACATTATCTTTTTATATGCGAACTCGTTCTTGGAGCCGTTTTCATGCATTGGTTTGATTTATTCAATGAAGCAATCTCACTATTTCTCCGTTGACAACAGAAGTGTTCAGACACATGCCACAAAGACTGGTGTGTCGGTAAATGGACTGTTATTATCTGTGTGTGTGTGTGTGTGTGTGTGTACATGCATTTATACCTTCATACATCAGTGTGACTGTGTGTGTGTGTGCACGCTGTGTGTGTATGCAATTGTGCATGTGTTCTGTACAGTGAGTGCCTTCAGAAAGTATTCACACCCCTTGACTTACTCCACATTTTGTTGTGTTACAGCCTGAATTGAAAATGGATTAAAAATATATGTCATCTTCACCCATATACACATAATACCCCATAATGACAAAGTGAAAACATGTTTTTAGACATTTTTGCAAATGTATTGAAAATTAAACACAGAAATATCTCATTTACATAAGTATTCACAGAACTGAGTCAATACATGTTAGAATCACCTTTGGCAGCGATCACAGCTTTGAGTCTTTCTGGGTAAGTCTCTATGAGCTTTGCACAGCTGGATTGTACAATATTTGCATATTATAATTTTTTTTAATTCTTCAAGCTCTGTCAAGCTGGTTGTTGATCATTGCTAGACAGTAATTTTCAAGTCTTGCCATAGATTTTCAAGCCGATTTAAGTCAAAACTGTAACTCGGCCACTCAGGAACATTCAGTGTCGTCTTGGTAAGCGACTCCAGTGTATATTTGGCCTTGTGTTTTAGGTTATTGTCCTGCTGAAAGGTGAATTCGTCTCCCAGTGTCTGGTGGAAAGCAGACTGAACCAGGTTTTCCTCTAGGATTTTGCCTGTGCTTAGCTCTATTCCGTTTCTTCTCATAAAAAAAGCAACTCCTTGCCGATGACAAGCATACCCATAACATGATGAAAATATGAAGAGTGGTACTCAATGATGTGTTGTGTTGGATTTGCCCAAAACATAACGCTTTGTATTCCGCACATAAAGTTAATTTCTTGCCAAATTTTTTGCAGTTTTACTTTAGTGCCTTACTGCGAACAGGATGCATGTTTTGGAATATTTGTATTCTGTACAAGCTTCCTTCTTTTCACTCTGTCATTTAGGTTAGCATTGTGAAGTAACTACAATGTTGTTGATCCATCCTCAGTTTTCACCTTTCACAATAATTAAACTCTGTAACTGTTTTAAAGTCACCATTGGCCTCATGGTGAAATCCCTGAGCGGTTTCCTTCCTCTCCAGCAACTGAGTTAGGAAGGACGCCTGTATCTTTGTAGTGACTGGGTGTATTGATACACCATCCAAAGTGTAATTAATAACTTCACCATGCTCAAAGGGATAGTCAATGTCTGTTTGTTTTTTACCCATCTACCAATAGGTGCCCTTCTTTGCAAGGCATTGGAAAACCTCCCTGGTCTTTGTGGTTGAATCTGTGTTTGAAATTCACTGCTCGACTGAGGGACCTTACAGATAATGGTATGTGTGGGGTACAGAGATGAGTTAGTCATTCAAAAATAATGTTAAACACTATTATTGTACACAGAGTGAGTACATGCAACTTATGTGACTTGTTAAGGATATTTTTACTCCTGAACTTATTTAGGCTTGCCATAACAAAGGGGTTGAATACTTATTGACTCAAGACATGTCAGCTTTTCATTTTTTATTAATTTGTAAACATTTCTAAAAACATAATTCCACTTTAACATTGTTGGGTATTGTGTGTAGGCCAGTAACACAACATCTCAACTTAATCCATTTTAAATTCAGGCTGTAACACAACAAAATGTGGAAAAAGTCAAGGGGTGTGAAGACTTTCTGAAAGCTCTGTTTATCAAACACCAACACTCGAGCAAAGAAAACCATTGTCTGATAAATGGTCCTTTTTCCTAATTGTTACCCTCGGTAAAAGGAAAAAAATACTTTCACAGTAACTGGATGAGACAAATTGTCATGACGGGTTAAATGATGAGAAATGTGAAACCTGTCAGGGAGAAAAGGAGTGGACATGAATGGTTGCCAAGCAACTGAATTAGGCAGCTTTCAGCTTTGGTTCCAATGAACAGAAGAGATGGCCCTCTGTCTGTTGTCCATGTTCTGACTGTCACCTGTCAGCTTGAAAATGTATGTAGGGGTGAAAGGTGTTTGAGTGTGTGTGTGTTAGACCTGGGAATTGCCAGGGACCTCACAATATGATATTATCACGACACGTAGGTGCCGATACGATACGTATTGCGATTCTCACAATTGTATATGTATTGTGATTCGATACTGTGATTTTATTGCGATTCGGTGTTCCGGACATACACTACATGACCAAAAATATGTGGGCACCTGCTCGTTGAACATCTCATTCCATAATCATGGGCATTAATATGGAGTTGGTCCCCCCCCCCTTTGCTGCTATAACAGCCTCCACTCTTCTGGGAAGGCTTTCCACTAGATGTTGGAACATTGCTGCGGGGACTTGCTTCCATTCAGCCACAAGAGCATTAGTGAGGTCGGGCACTGATGTTGGGCGATTAGGCCTGGCTCGCAGTCGGCGTTCCAATTCATCCCAAAGGTGTTCGATGGGGTTGAGGTCAGGGCTCTGTGCAGGCCAGTCAAGTTCTTCCACACCGATCTCGACAAAGGGAAGTAGAGAGGACAGAGAGGGACATAGGTAGGTAGAGAGGACAGAAAGGGGGGAGAGTATGCTGAAATAGCAGTGGAACAAACCACCCAACAGTATATATGTTCTGGAGACCACCCAACAATATATATGTTCTGGAGACCACCCAGCAGTATATATGTTCTGGAGACCACCCAGCAGTATATATGTTCTGGAGACCACCCAACAGTATATATGTTCTGGAGACCACCCAGCAGTATATATGTTCTGTAGACCACCCAACAGTATATATGTTCTGGAGACCACCCAGCAGTATATATGTTCTGGAGACCACCCATCAGTATATATGTTCTGGAGACCACCCATCAGTATATATGTTCTGGAGACCACCCAACAGTATATATGTTCTGGAGACCACCCATCAGTATATATTTTCTGGAGACCACCCATCAGTATATATGTTCTGGAGACCACCCAGCAGTATATATGTTCTGGAGACCACCCAGCAGTATATATGTTCTGGAGACCACCCAGCAGTATATATGTTCTGGAGACCACCCATCAGTATATATGTTCTGGAGACCACCCATCAGTATATATGTTCTGGAGACCACCCATCAGTATATATGTTCTGGAGACCACCCAGCAGTATATATGTTCTGGAGACCACCCAGCAGTATATATGTTCTGGAGACCACCCAGCAGTATATATGTTCTGGAGACCACCCATCAGTATATATGTTTTGGAGACCACCCATCAGTATATATGTTCTGGAGACCACCCAGCAGTATATATGTTCTGGAGACCACCCAGCAGTATATACAGTGGGGAGAACAAGTATTTGATACACTGCCGATTTTGCAGGTTATCCTACTTACAAAGGTTGTAGAGGTCTGTCATTTTTATCATAGGTACAATTCAACTGTGAGAGACGGAATCTAAAAAAATCCAGAAAATCACATTGTATGATTTTTAAGTAATTAATTTGCATGTTATTGCATGACATAAGTATTTGATCACCTACCAACCAGTAAGAATTCCGGCTCTCACAGACCTGTTAGTTTTTCTTTAAGAAGCCCTCCTGATCTCCATTCATTACCTGTATTAACTGCACCTGTTTGAACTCGTTACCTGTATAAAAGACACCTGTCCACACACTCAATCAAACAGACTCCAACCTCTCCACAATGGCCAAGACCAGAGAGCTGTGTAAGGACCTCAGGGATAAAATTGTAGACCAGCACAAGGCTGGGATGGGCTACAGGACAATAGGCAAGCAGCTTGGTGAGAAGGTGACAACAGTTGGTGCGATTATTCTCAAATGGAAGAAACACAAAATAACTGTCAATCTCCCTCGGCCTGGGGCTCCATGCAAGATCTCACCTTGTGGAGTTGCAATGATCATGAGGAAGGTTAGGGATCAGCCCAGAACTACACGGCAGGACCTGGTCAATGACCTGAAGAGAGCTGGGACCACAGTCTCAAAGAAAACCATTAGTTACACACTACGCCGTCATGGATTAAAATCCTGCAGCGCACGCAAGGTCCCCCTGCTCAAACCAGCGCATGTCCAGGCCCGTCTGAAGTTTGCCAATGACCATCTGGATGATCCAGAGGAGGAATGGGAGAAGGTCATGTGGTCTGATGAGACAAAAATAGAGCTTTTTGGTCTAAACTCCACTCGCCGTGTTTGGAGGAAGAAGAAGGATGAGTACAACCCCAAGAACACCATCCCAACCATGAAGCATGGAGGTGAAAACATCATTCTTTGGGGATGCTTTTCTGCAAAGGGGACAGGACGGCTGCACCGTATTGAGGGGAGGATGGATGGGGCCATGTATCGCGAGATCTTGGCCAACAACCTCCTTCCCTCAGTAAGAGCATTGAAGATGGGTCGTGGCTGGGTCTTCCAGCATGACAACGACCCGAAACACACAGCCAGGGCAACTAAAGAGTGGCTCCGTAAGAAGCATCTCAAGGTCCTGGAGTGGCCTAGCCAGTCTCCAGACCTGAACCCAATAGAAAATCTTTGGAGGGAGCTGAAAGTCCGTATTGCCCAGCGACAGCCCCAAAACCTGAAGGATCTGGAGAAGGTTTGTATGGAGGAGTGGGCCAAAATCCCTGCTGCAGTGTGTGCAAACCTGGTCAAGACCTACAGGAAACGTATGATCTCTGTAAATGCAAACAAAGGTTTCTGTACCAAATATTAAGTTCTGCTTTTCTGATGTATCAAATACTTATGTCATGCAATAAAATGCTAATTAATTACTTAAAAATCATACAATGTGATTTTCTGGATTTTTGTTTTAGATTCCGTCTCTCACAGTTGAAGTGTACCTATGATAAAAATTACAGACCTCTACATGCTTTGTAAGTAGGAAAACATGCCAAATCGGCAGTGTATCAAATACTTGTTCTCCCCACTGTATGTTCGGGAGTCCACCCAACAGTATATACACTACCAGTCAAATCTTTGGACACACCTACTCATTCAAGGATTTTTCTAAATGTTTACTATTTTCTACATTGTAGAATAATAGTGAAGACATCAAAACTATGAAATAACACATATGGAATCACGTAGTAACCCAAAAAGTGTTAAACAAATCAAAATATATTTTATATTTGAGATTCTTCAAAGTAGCCACCCTTTGTCATGATGACAGGTTTGCTGGAATGAGTCCAAACTTTTGACTGGTACTGAACATTGCTGCTGGGACTTGCTTCCACTCAGCCACAATACCATTAGTGAGGTCGGGCACTGATGTTGGGCGATTAGGCCTGGCTCACAGTCTGCGTTCCAATTAATCCCAAAGGTGTTCGATGGGGTTGAGGTCAGGGCTCTGTGCAGGCCAGTCAAGTTCTTCCACACCGATCTTGGCAAACCATTTCTGTATGGAGCTCGCTTTGTGCACAAGGGCATTATCATGTTTAAACAGGAAAGGGCCTTCCCCAAACTGTTGCCACAAAGTGGGAAGCACAGAATTGTCTAGAATGTCATTGTATGCTGTAGTGTTAAGATTTCCCTTCACTGGAACTAAGGGGCCTAGCCCAAACCATGAAAAACAGCCCCAGACCATTATTCCTCCTCCACCAAACTTTACAGTTGCCACTTTGCATTGGGGCAGGTAGCGTTCTCCCGGCATCCGCCAAACCCAGATTTGTCCGTTGGACTGCCAGATGGTGAAGCATGATTAATCACTCTAGAAAACTCTTCGGCTTGTGTGTGGCTGCTTGGCCATGGAAACCAGTTTCATGAAGCTCCCGACGAACAGCCGATGTTGCATCCAGAGGCAGTTTAGAACTTGGTAGTGAGTGTTGCAACCGAGGACAGACGATTTTTACGCGCTTCAGCACTCGGCGGTCCAGTTCTGTGAGCTTGTGTGGCCTACCACTATGCGGCTGAGCCGTTGTTGCTCCTAGATGTTTCCACTTCACAATAACAGCACTTACAGTTGACCGGGGCAGCTCTAGCAGGGCAGAAATTTGACGAACTGACTTGTTGGAAAGGTGGCATCCTATGACGGTGCCACGTTGAAAGTCACTGAGCTCTTCAGTAAGGCCATTCTACTTCCAATGTTTTTTTGTTTAAAAAAAATTTTTTTAGGGGGTAGATCAGCTTTAATATTGCAGATAGATTGTAACTTCCATCAATGTAATTGTCTGCATCACTTGCAATCCCCCATCTTTTTTTTTTCTCGCAAATATATACAGTTGAAGTCGGAAGTTTACATACACCTTAGCCAAATACATTTAAAATACGTTTTTCACAATTCCTGACATTTAATCCTAGTAAAAATTCCCTGTCTTAGGTCAGTTAGGATCACCACTTTATTTTAAGAATGTGAAATGTCAAAATAATAGTAGAGAGAATGATTTATTTCAGCTTTTATTTATTTCATCACATTCCCAGTGGGTCAGAAGTTTACATACACTCAATTAGTATTTGGTAGTGTTGCCTTTAAATTGTTTATCTTGGGTCAAGTTTTGGGTAGCCTTCCACAAACTTCCCACAATAAGTTGGGTGAATTTTGGCCCATTGCTCCTGACAGAGCTGGTGTAACTGAGTCAGGTTTGTAGGCCTCCTTGCTCGCACACGCTTTTTCAGTTCTGCCCACAAATGTTCTATAGGATTGAGGTCAATACCTTGACTTTGTTGTCCTTAAGCCATTTTGCCACAACTTTGGAAGTATGCTTGGGGTCATTGTCCATTTGGAAGAACCATTTGCGACCAAGCTTTAACTTCCTGACTGATGTCTTGAGATGTTACTTCAATATATCCACATAATTTTCCTTCCTCATGATGCCATCTATTTTGTGAAGTGCTTCACGGTTGGGATGGTGTTCTTCGGCTTGGAAGCCACCCCCTTTTTCCTCCAAACATAACGATGGTCATTATGGCCAAACAGTTCTATTTTTGTTTCATCAGACCAGAGGACATTTCTCCAAAAAGTACGATATTTGTCCCAATGTGCAGTTGCAAACCGTAGTCTGGCTTTTTTATGGTGGTTCTGGAGCAGTGGCTCTGGAGCAGTGGCTTCTTCCTTGCTGAGCAGCCTTTCAGGTTATGTCGATATAGGACTCGTTTTACTGTGGATATAGATACTTTTGTACCTGTTTCCTCCAGCATCTTCAGAAGGTCCTTTGCTGTTGTTCTGGGATTGATTTGCACTTTTCACACCAAAGTACCGTCATGGTCAAAAGTTTTGAGAATTACACAAATACTAATTTTCACAAAGTCTTCTGCCTCAGTTTTGATGATGGCAATTTGCATATACTCCAGAATGTCATGAAGATTGATCAGATGAATTGCAATTGATTGCAAAGTCCCCCTTTGCCCTGAAAATGAACTTAATCCCCAAAAAACATTTCCACTGCATTTCAGCCCTGCCACAAAAGGACCAGCTGCCATCATGTCAGTGATTCTCTCGTTAACACAGGTGAGAGTGTTGACGAGAACAAGGCTGGAGATCACTCTGTCATGCTGATTGAGTTAGAATAACAGACTGGAAACTTTAAAAGGAGGGTGGTACTTGAAATCATTGTTCTTCTTCTGTTAACCATGGTTACCTGCAAGGAAACATGTGCCGTCATTATTGCTTTGCACAAAAAGGGCTTCACAGGCAAGGATATTGCTGCTAGTAAGATTGCACCTAAATCAACCATTTATCGGATCATCAAGAACTTCAAGGAGAGAGAGGTTCAATTGTTGTGAAGAAGGCGTCAGGGCGCCCAAGAAAGTCCAGCAAGTGCCAGGACCGTCTCCTAAAGTTGATTCAGCTGCGGGATCGGGGCACCACCAGTGCAGAACTTGCTCAGGAATGGCAGCAGGCAGGTGTAAGTGCATTTGCACGCACAGTGAGGCAAAGACTTTTGGAGGATGGCCTGGTGTCAAGAAGGGCAGCAAAGAAGCCACTTCTCTCCAGGAAAAATATCAGGGACAGACTGATATTCTGCAAAAGGTACAGGGATTGGACTGCTGAGGACTGGGGTAAAGTCATTTTCTCTGATGAATCCCCTTTCTGATTGTTTGGGGCATCCGGAAAACACCTTGTCCGGAGAAGACAAGGTGAGCGCTACCATCAGTCCTGTGTCATGCCAACAGTAAAGCATCCTGAGACCATTCATGTGTGGTGTTGCTTCTCAGCCAAGGGAGTGGGCTCACTCACAATTTTGCCTAAGAACACAGCCATGAATAAAGAATGGTACCAACACATCCTCCGAGAGCAACTTCTCCCAACCATCCAAGAACAGTTTGGTGACGACCAATGGCTTTTCCAGCATGATGGAGCACCTTGCCATAAGGCAAAAGTGATAACTAAGTGGCTCGAGGAACAAAACATCAACATTTTTGGTCCATGGCCAAGAAACTCCCCAGACCTTAATCCCATTGAGAACTTGTGGTCGATCCTCAAGAGGCGGGTGGACAAACATAACCCCACAAATTCTGACAAACTCCAAGCATTGATTATGCAAGAATGGGCTGCCATCAGTCAAGATGTGGCCCAGAAGTTAATTGACAGCATGCTAGGGCGGATTGCAGAGGTCTTGAAAAAGAAGGGTCAACACTGCAAATATTGACTCTTTTGCATAAACTTAATGTAATTGTCAATAAAATCCTTTGACACTTATTGAATGCTTGTAATTATACTTCAGTATACCATAGTAACATCTGACAAAAATATCTCAAAACACTGAAGCAGCAAACTTTGTGAAGACCAATACTTGTGTCATTCTCAAAACTTTTGACCACGACTGTACATATAAAAATACATATACACACATATATATACATATCCTTAAAAAAAATATTTGCCTTTATTCTACTGGCAATGTTTGTCTATGGAGATTGCATGGCTGTGTGCACGATTTAAAACACTTGTCAGCAACGGGTGTGGCTGAAATAGCTGAATCCACTCATTTGAAGGGGTGTCCACATACTTTTGAATATTGTATATATTGTGTATTTCTCACCATATGGCTGCTGCAAAGGAACAAGACAGAGACATGAGAACGAGTTTTGATCAGTCATGGAAATAAATGTGCTGAAAACAAATTGGCTCCCTGTTTAAAAAGAAGATGGAGAACAAGCTATGAAGGAAAAACACTGGGTTTTTGGTGCAGCTACAGCCAACTAGCGCAAAAATAATATTGCGATATTGTCAAAACGATACAATATATACCGTCCAAGATAATATCACGATATGTAGCGGTTAAGAGCGTTGGGACAGGAACTGTAAGGTTGATGGTGCGAATCCTTGAGCCGATTACGTGAAAAATATTTCGATGTACCCTTGAGCAAGGCACTTAATTGCTCCTGTACGACGCTCTGGATAAGAGTGTCTGCTAAATGATTACAATGCAACTGTATCGATTTTTTCCGCCCATCGTGTGGTAAGGGTGTGTGTGTGTGTGTGTGTATGTTGTGTGTGATGTGTGTGATGTGTGTGTGTGGTGTGATGAGTGTGTGTGTGTGTGTGTGTGTGTGTGTTGTGTGTGATGTGTGTGTGTGGTGTGACGAGTGTGTGTGTGTGTGTGTGTGTGTGTGATGTGTGTGTGTGGTGTGACGAGTGTGTGTGTGTGTGTGTGTGTGTGATGTGTGTGTGTGGTGTGACGAGTGTGTGTGTGTGTGTGTGTGTGTGTGTGTGTTGTGTGTGATGTGTGTGTGTGGTGTGACGATTGTGTGTGTGTGTGTGTGTGTGTGAAATGTGGATGTACAGTATAGTGCCTATGTCTGCATATTTCTTGTCTGTGCAAATCTCAGCACCATGGCCTTGTGGATATAGTTACAAATAATATAGATTGTATCTGTATTACTGACAGTAATATCAGGGAGTCTGTAGGTAACATCCTCATGGGCTGGACTGTCAGTGTAAAGAAATGGAATGTCGAGAGAGGGGTGGTGAGAGAGAAAGTGTATGTGTGTTTGTGAGAGAGAGAGAAAGAGAGAGTTGTGGAATAGTGAGAGAGAGAGAGCGAGAGAGAGAGAGAGAGAGAGAGAGAGAGAGAGCGAGAGAGAGAGAGTGAGAGAGAGAGAGAGAGAGAGAGAGAGAGAGAGAGAGAGAGAGAGAGAGAGAGAGAGAGAGAGAGAGAGAGAGTTGTGGAATAGTGAGAGAGAGAGAGAGAGAGAGAGAGAGAGAAGAGAGAGAGGGGGGGATCCTGCCTGGTCTGCCGCTGCAGGTGGACTCCTAGCTGTCTTCATGCATCTATGCCCAACTCGTATTCCTCTATAACAGTAGTGTTTGTCTGAAGGAGTGTTACTGTTAACCCTGCACTGCAGCAGAGCAGCCCTCTAACACTACGCTAGCCTAACCTACCTTCATACTTAGTGTGCGTCCCAAATGGCACCCTATTCCCTATACAGTGCACTACTTTTTTACCAGGGAACATAGGGGCTCTGATCAAAAGTACTGCGCTATATAGGGAATACGGTGGCCATTTGGGACGCACGGTTACTTCTCCACACAAGGCCACCTCACCCTCTGACGGCCATTTGAAATCCCCCACGATGCAGCAGGAATCTGTAAAGACGTTGGCACGCTCTGTCCTGGTTATATAGTTATAGGCTGAGTCCCAAAATGGCACCCTGTTCTCTATACAGCGCACAGATTTTGACCAGGGCCCCTAGGGAAACCCATAGGGCTCTGATCAACGGTAGTGCACTATATAGGGAATAGGGTGCCATTTGAGGACTCAGCCATGGGCTCTTAACTTTCACAGCTCTGTTCCAAAGGCTCCTTCACACATGCACAGATGTAGGATCTTTAATTTGATCACTCTGTTGCAGGAGAACTTTCCTATAATGCAGGAAATGTAAAACTTGTAGTGTATTTCATGCATCGGAAGTGTGTAATTTCCACTTAGAAATTTCAGACTTGATTTTCCCTTACGAAAAATGTATCAACCCCTACAAAAATGTCCATTAATTATAATCCACATAATAATTCACATTTCCTGTTGCTGCAGGATTATTTTCCTGCTGTAGCAAACTGGCTAAAATTAAGATCCTACATCTGAGGCGTGACGAGGACGAAGAGCGACTCCCACCTGTATAGTTTAAGATGAGAATGTGTCCAGATCCATTCATTGTCATTTCACGGCTCATTGATGGGCTAATCGAAAAGTCAATAAAAAAAAACATTTAATAAAAAATCCAATCTATGATTTTTCCATTAAAGCTCTAATGCAGCCGTTTTTATCTCAATATCAAATCATTTCTGCGCAGCAATTAAGTACCTTACTGTGATTTTTAAAAATGAAAATGGTCAAAAAGAAACAAAAATAGCTTCTTAGCAAAGGGCAATTTCTCAAGCAAGAATTTAGCTAGGACTGTCTGGGAGTGGTCTGAGTAGGGAGGGGGAAAATAAAAACTAGCTGTTATTGGCAGAGAGGTTTGGAACTCTCTTTCTTATTGGACTATTAACTAATTTACTGCATGGTGATGTCACCATGGAAGGCTAAAACTCCATCCCACCAAAACAGGCAGAAACTTCTCTTCAAACAGCACATACAGTGCCTTGCAAAAGTATTCATCCCCCTTGGCATTTTTCCTATTTTGTTGCATTACAATCTGTAATTTAAATGGATTTTTATTTGGATTTCATGTAATGGACATACACAAAATAGTCCAAATTGGTGAAGTGAATTTTTTTTTAAACTTTCAAAAATATTCAAATAAATATATAATGAAAAAGTGGTGCGTGCATTTGTATTCATCCCCTTTGCTATTAAGCCCCTAAATCTGGTGCAACCAATCACCTTCAGAAGTCACATAGATCAGGGTTGGGTTATAAAAAAATATCTGAAACTTTTAACATCCCACGGAGCACCATTAAATCCATTATTAAAAAATGGAAAGAATATGGCACGACAACAAACCTGCCAAGAGAGGGCCGCCCACCAAAAACTCACGGACCAGGCAAGGAGGGCATTAATCAGAGAGGCAACAAAGAGACCAAAGATAACCCTGAAGGAGCTGCAAAGCTCCACAGCGGAGATTGGAGTATCTGTCCATAGGACCACTTTAAGCCGCACACTCCACAGAGCTGGGCTTTACGGAAGAGTGGCCAGAAAAAAGCCATTGCTTGAAGAAAAAAATAAGCAAACATGTTTGGGGTTCGCCAAAAGGCATGTGGGAGACTCCCCAAACATATGAGAGAAGGAACTCTGGTCAGATGAGACTAAAATTGAGCTTTTTGGCCATCAAGGATAATGCTATGTCTGGCGCAAAACCAGCACCTCTCATCACCCTGAGAACACCATCCCCACAGTGAAGCATGGTGGTGGCAGCATCATGCTGTGGGGATGTTTTTCATCGGCAGGGACTGGGAAACTGGTCAGAATTGAAGGAATGATGGATGGCGCTAAATACAGGGAAATTCTTGAGGGAAACCTGTTTCAGTCTTCCAGAGATTTGAGACTGGGACGGAGGTTCACCTTCTAGCAGGACAATGACCCTAAGCATACTGCTAAAGCAACGCTCAAGTGATTTAAGGGGAAACATTTAAATGTCTTGGAATGGCCTAGTCAAAGCCCAGACCGCAATCCAATTGAGAACCTGTGGTATGACTTAAAGATTGCTGTACACCAGCGGAACCCATCCAATTTGAAGGAGCTGGAGCAGTTTTGCCAGGAAAACTAGCTGTTATTGGCAGAGAGGGTTGGAACTCTCTTTGTTAGTGGTAAATAATAATAATAATATGCCATTTAGCAGACGCTTTTATCCAAAGCGACTTACAGTCATGCGTGCATACATTTTTTTTTGTGTATGGGTGGTCCCGGGGATCAAACCCACTACCTTGGCGTTACAAGCGCCGTGCTCTACCAGCTGAGCTACAGAGGACCACACTCTATTACCCAATTTACTGCCTGGTGATGTCACCAGGCAAGCTGAAACTCTCTCCCATGCAAACCTGCTGATTAGGAGATTGTATTTTTCAACTAGCAATTATCAGGGAATAATATTTTTTTCTCACACTTTTACAATGTTTATTTCATCATCTTTTCTACAATATGATACAAAACACAGGAAAAACAGAATTTTGACTTCACTGGGCCTTTAATGAAAGGCTTCAGCACCCATTCTCTTATCATCCACTTTTCTGCTGATTTCATAGAAGCTGTGTCCCAAATAACACCCTGGGCCCTGGTCATAAGTAGTGCACTAAATAGGGAATAGGGTGTAATTTGGTACGCAGGCCATCGAATCACTGCAGGAGGGCCATTAATTTGGTTCAAAATAAATAATCAATCCATTCAATTATACTGCAATTACCTCCCCCTCAAAAGCACTTTGCACACTCTTTGGCTGGCTGGCACCATGCAAGGCAAAGCAAGCGGGGTAGCAGTGTATTGCTAATTTAGCCCTATTTCAGACTAGTGTCATATATACTGGGCTGATGGTGTATCATTGGGCTGATGGTGTATCACTGGGCTGATGGTGTATCACTGGGCTGATGGTGTATCACTGGGCTGATGGTGTATCACTGGGCTGATGGTGCATCACTGGGCTGATGATGAATCACTGGGCTGATGGTGAATCACTGGGTTGATGGTGTCTCACTGGGCTGATGGTGAATCACTGGGCTGATGGTGTCTCACTGGGCTGATGGTGTAAGTAGTCCCCTGTAGCTCAGTTGGTAGAGCATGGCGCTTGCAACGCCAGGGTTGTGGGTTCGTTTCCCACGGGGGGCCAGTATGAAAATGTATGCACTCACTAACTGTAAGTCGCTCTGGATAAGAGCGTCTGCTAAATGACTAAAATGTACAAGTAAATTGCAACTGAAAAATTGGGTATAAGTGAATTCATAGCAATAAGCTGTTTTATATGGCAGCTCAGACCCGCCATCCAAAAAAATTAAATAAAATGCCTCATGATTTGTCAACAGGCACAATCAGTCTGTGCTTCAGTCGGATCAGCTGATAACAAACACAGCTGCAGGTAGCCTGGAGAAACCTATGAGCTCTGAACACATCTGGGCCCGGCCCCATCACAGCCCATATAAAAACAGTTTTAATGACTATGTCATACGCTACACAGCCAGGGTCTGGAGTTGGTTAGGTTAGTCTACCACCAGATCAGGAATACCATTCACTCCCCCCACTCTGGGACCTGTGGTGCCACCTCTGAAATCACCACAATGTTACAAATAAAAAGGCTTCCATAGTTTTGACATGTTTGTGGTGGCATGGATGGGCTTCCATAGTTTTGACATGTTTGTGGTGGCAGGGATGGGCTTCCATAGTTTTGACATGTTTGTGGTGGCATGGATGGGCTTCCATAGTTTTGACATGTTTGTGGTGGCATGGATGGGCTTCCATAGTTTTGACATGTTTGTGGTGGCATGGATGGGCTTCCATAGTTTTAAGTGGCTCAGAGCTGCCAGCAGCTACTGAGACAATTTCAGAATGTAACAGGCTGTTACTGCAATTTCAGGTAAAAACTCAAATATTAGGAAAATGTCTATACATTTCAGCTGTTTCAAAAACATTGCTCTGCTATTACCATTTATACTGTAGGAGTGTTGGGCTCAATGAGACAATTCTGTTCACACTGCCCTGCTTCAAGGGGGGCAACAGTCTGGAGCTGCCTGAGTAACGTGTAGCAGACTGTATTTTTATGAAATGTGTAGCAGACTTTATTTTTATGAAATGTGTAGCAGACTTTATTTTTATGAAACGTGTAGCAGACTGTATTTTTATGAAATGTGTAGCAGACTTTATTTTTATGAAATGTGTAGCAGACTGTATTTTTATGAAATGTGTAGCAGACTGTATTTTTATGAAACGTCTAGCAGACGGTATTTTGATGAAACGTCTAGCAGACGGTATTTTGATGAAACGTCTAGCAGACGGTATTTTGATGAAACGTCTAGCAGACGGTATTTTGATGAAACGTGTAGCAGACGGTATTTTGATGAAACGTGTAGCAGACGGTATTTTGATGAAACGTGTAGTAAGTGTGAAGGGGGTCTTACTATCTCTCCTCCATCCTCCCTCCCTTCCTTTCTCTTACCCTCCTTTATTTCTCTCTGTCTCTTTGTATTAACCATCCGCCATGTAACTCTCTCTTTCCTCCCCCCGTTCTGAATATCTCTCCCCCTCCCCTCTTCTTTCCGTAGGTGGAGGGATGACGCTGTCATTTCTTATTTTAATTGTCCTGGTGTCCCCCCTCCTCACGACCGCCAAACACAATACAACCACAGGTAATGACTTTGTGCTTTCATTTAAATATGTGTCTTTGACGTGACAGATGTCCCAAATGGCGCCATATTCACATAGGGCTCCGATCAAAAGTAGTGCAATATGTAGGGATTAGGGTGCCATTTGGGACACAAACTAATACCAGAGACAGCCAGCCATCATTTCAAGCGACCTCCAACAGTGAAGACTTGGCAGACCAGCCTAAACCCCAGTGTTAAAAATCAGCCACCTCCAACAGCGAAGGCTTGGCAGACCAGCCTAAACCCCAGGGTTAAAAACCAATCGACCACAAACAACAGAGTGGTGCCATAACACAAATGGCAATTTGCTGTAAACATCCACAACTTATTATCAGCACCACATGTCACAGTGGTGACACTAAAGCTCTCAGGTAGAATACCCTGTTATATACCCTGTTATACACCCTGTTATATACCCTGTTACATACCCTGTTATACACCATGTTATACACCCTGTTATATACCCTGTTACATACCCTGTTATACACCATGTTATACACCCTGTTATACACCCTGTTATATACCCTGTTATACACTTACCCTGTAAGTCGCTCTGGATAAGAGCATCTGCTAAATGACCAATTTATTAATTTATTTATATACACCCTGTTATATACCCTGTTATACACCCTGTTATACACCCTGTTATATACCCTGTTATATACCCTGTTATACACCCTGTTATATACCCTGTTATACACCATGTTATATACCCTGTTATATACCCTGTTATACACCATGTTATACACCCTGTTATATACCCTGTTATATACCTGTTATACACCCTGTTATATACCCTGTTATATACCTGTTATACACCCTGTTATAAACCCTGTTATACACCCTGTTATATACCCTGTTATACACCCTGTTACATACCCTGTTATACACCATGTTATACACCCTGTTATACACCCTGTTATATACCCTGTTATACACCCTGTTATATACCCTGTTATACACCCTGTTATACACCCTGTTATATACCTGTTATACACCCTGTTATATACCCTGTTATATACCCTGTTATACACCCTGTTATATACCCTGTTATACACCATGTTATATACCCTGTTATATACCCTGTTATACACCATGTTATACACCCTGTTATATACCCTGTTATATACCTGTTATACACCCTGTTATATACCCTGTTATATACCTGTTATACACCCTGTTATAAACCCTGTTATACACCCTGTTATACACCCTGTTATATACCCTGTTATATACCCAGTTATACACCCTGTTATATACCCTGTTATACACCCTGTTATACACCCTGTTATACACCCTGTTATATACCCTGTTATATACCCTGTTATATACTCTGTTATACACCCTGTTATACACCCTGTTATACACCCTGTTATATACCCTGTTATACACCCTGTTATACACCCTGTTATATACCCTGTTATATACTCTGTTATACACCCTGTTATACACCCTGTTATACACCATGTTATATACCCAGTTATACACCCTGTCATATACCATGTTATATACCCTGTTATATACCCTGTTATATACCCTGTTATATACCTGTTATACACCATGTTATATACCCTGTTATATACCTGTTATACACCATGTTATATACCCAGTTATACACCCTGTTATATACCCTGTAATATACCCTGTTATACACCCTGTTATACACCCTGTTATACACCATGTTATATACCCAGTTATACACCCTGTTATATACCCTGTTATATACCCTGTTATACACCCTGTTATACACCCTGTTATATACCTGTTATACACCATGTTATATACCCTGTTATATACCTGTTATACACCATGTTATATACCCAGTTATACACCCTGTTATATACCATGTTATATACCCTGTTATATACCTGTTATACACCATGTTATATACCCTGTTATACACCCTGTTATATACCCTGTTATACACCCTGTTATATACCCTGTTATATACCTGTTATACACCATGTTATATACCCTGTTATATACCTGTTATACACCATGTTATATACCCTGTTATACACCCTGTTATATACCCTGTTATACACCCTGTTATATACATGTTATACACCCTGTTATATACCCTGTTACACCGAGACAGAGAGACAAACACTAACCTCACATTAGACTGGCTGTCATTTGCATCACATTACACAGAGTGTCCCATTTTAACTGGTGCATAGTAACACATCAACCCCCCAGTGTTTAACATGGGTGTCACGTCCAGTAGTCTAACCTGCCCTCTGGTGCAGATGGATGGGCCGGGTGTGTGTGTGCGTGTGTGTGTCAGGTAGCCTAGCGGTTTAGAGCGCTGGGCCTTTAACTGAAAGGTTGCTGGTTTGAATCCCTGAGCCGACTATGTGAAAAATCGGCCGATGTGCCCTGGATAAGAGCGCCTGCTAAATGACTCAAATGTAAAAGTAAATGATGGCGGGGGGCGGTGGGAATTAGGATGTGACACTGTGGGTGAACCCGGCCGTAATCGCAGGGAACAGAAGCAACCTTCCTGAAGGAAGCTGCATACACTCACACACATCCTCAGGGAGCTGAGGGATGGAGGGCAGTGGCGGTCAGTGCCGTTTAAGATGAGGGAGGAAGATTTTGTTTTTCTTCATGAGCATGGCCGTATTTCTATTACAGCATATTGGATGACTGTCATTCATATTCCATTCACCCAGTTCAATGTAACATCCGATAGGTTTAGGCTACTACAGTGGGGGGAAAAAGTATTTAGTCAGCCACCAATTGTGCAAGTTCTCCCACTTAAAAAGATGAGAGAGGCCTGTAATTTTCATCATAGGTACACGTCAACTATGACCAGACAAAATGAGAAAAGAAATTCCAGAAAATCACATTGTAAGATTTTTTATGAATTTATTTGCAAATTATGGTGGAAAATAAGTATTTGGTCACCTACAAACAAGCAAGATTTCTGGCTCTCACAGACCTGTAACTTCTTCGTTAAGAGGCTCCTCTGTCCTCCACTCGTTACCTGTATTAATGGCACCTGTTTGAACTTGTTATCAGTATAAAAGACACCTGTCCACAACTTCAAACAGTCACACTCCAAACTCCACTATGGCCAAGACCAAAGAGCTGTCAAAGGACACCAGAAACAAAATTGTAGACCTGCACCAGGCTGGGAAGACTGAATCTGCAATAGGTAAGCAGCTTGGTTTGAAGAAATCAACTGTGGGAGCAATTATTAGGAAATGGAAGACATACAAGACCACTGATAATCTCCCTCGATCTGGGGCTCCACGCAAGATCTCACACCGTGGGGTCAAAATGATCACAAGAACGGTGAGCAAAAATCCCAGAACCACACGGGGGGACCTAGTGAATGACCAGCAGAGAGCTGGGACCAAAGTAACAAAGCCTTCCATCAGTAACACACTACGCCGCCAGGGACTCAAATTTTGCAGTGTCAGACGTGTCCCCCTGCTTAAGCCAGTACATGTCCAGGCCCATCTGAAGTTTGCTAGAGTGCATTTGGATGATCCAGAAGAGGATTGGGAGAATGTCATATGGTCAGATGAAACCAAAATATAACTTTTTGGTAAAAACTCAACTCGTTGTGTTTGGAGGACAAAGAATGCTGAGTTGCATCCAAAGAACACCATACCTACTGTGAAGCATGGGGGTGGAAACATCATGCTTTGGGGATGTTTTTCTGCAAAGGGACCAGGACGACTAATCCGTGTAAAGGAAAGAATGAATGGGGCCGTGTATCGTGAGATTTTGAGTGAAAACCTCCTTCCATCAGCAAGGGCATTGAAGATGAAACGTGGCTGGGTCTTTCAGCATGACAATGATCCCAAACACACCGCCCGGGCAACGAAGGAGTGGCTTCGTAAGAAGCATTTCAAGGTCCTGGAGTGGCCTAGCCAGTCTCCAGATCTCAACCCCATAGAAAATCTTTGGAGGGAGTTGAAAGTCCGTGTTGCCCAGCGACAGTCCTAAAACATCACTGCTCTAGAGGAGATCTGCATGGAGGAATGGGCCAAAATATCAGCAACAGTGTGTGAAAACCTTGTGAAGTCTTACAGAAAACGTTTGACCTGTGTCATTGCCAACAAAGGGTATATAACAAAGTATTGAGAAACTTTTGTTATTGACCAAATACTTATTTTCCACCATCATTTGCAAATAAATTCATTAAAAATCCTACAATGTGATTTTCTGGATTTCTTTTTGTCATTTTGTCTGTCATAGTTGACGTGTACCTATGATGAAAATTACAGGCCTCTCTCATCTTTTTAAGTGGGAGAACTTGCACAATTGGTGGCTGACTAAATACTTTTTTTCCCCACTGTACATGATACTCAAATTTTCCCTATACCCATCATGAGGTTGCTACAACCTAGCCTATGAATGAAAGTTTATAACGTAGGTGCACACAGGTTGGGAGTAAAAATTGAGGTCAGACAGTGACACATGGACAGACAGTGACACATTCAATACCGCCTTGCACACTCTTTAGTCCAACAGTTGCAAACAAGAGTTTCTATTGGACAAATTCAGGTATGTTTATCCCTGTTTTGTTCCGTTTGCTTGCGTTTAAGAAACGTTTTTCAACAGAATAGGCGGAATGAATACACCCCTGATCACGCATAAACACAGTTCACTTTCATATCAGCCACGTTGTGTTCCTTCTCGCATCTATGCGCTCTCCTCCTCTCAACTTTTTCCTTCGCTTGTGGACAATACACAACACATCAGCTGAATGTAACCAGGCGAAAAAACCTTTCCAAGCCAAACCATACCATACCATGAGCGCTACACATACAGTAACTGATACACGCTAATCCTCATTGTCACTATATTAGCTAAAGTAACGTCATAGTCAACATAGCTAATAGAACTAACGCGTTAGTAAACCCGCTAGCTAAAATAGCATCCCTCTGTTTGAGCAGGGTGTTTGAGTAGGCTAACCTAGCTAGCTGCATTTGCTAGCTAAGTGAAACTGAAAGTGAAAAAAAAATGACGAAATATCTCTCTCTCTCTATCTCGCTCTTGCTTCTCCTTCATTTTAGAAGACATTAATTTGTTCAAAACTGTTCAACTATTGTCTTTCTCAGAGTGAACTACTCACCACATTTTATGCACTGCAGTGCTAGCTAGCTGTAGCTTATGCTTTCAGTACTAGATTAGATTCATTCTCTGATCCTTTGATTGGGTGGACAACATGTCAGTTCATGCTGCAAAAGCTCTGATAGGTTGGAGCACGTCCTCCAGAAGTTGTCATAATTACTGTGCCTCTTAGGTTTTGTATTGAAGTCAATGTACCCAGAGGAGGACGGAAACTAGCTGTCCTCCGGCTACACCGTGGTGCTACCCTACAGAGTGCTGTTGAGGCTACTGTAGACCTTCATTGCAAAACAGTGTGTTTTAATCAATTATTTGGTGACGTGATTATATTTCGTATAGTTATATCTTAAAAGGATAACTTTTTAAGTATTTCACAATTTTTATTGTTAATGAAATTCACTGAGGAGGATGGTCCTCCCCTTCCTCCACAGATGGGAGGTACAACACTCAGATAGATGGAATACCCACAGCAACACTCAGATAGATGAGAAACCATAGAAATGTAATCTATGTGAGAAACACTATGCTATGTGGACTGTTGAGAGGACACAGGCAGTTATCTAGTAGACAAAACCTATAGCTAGTTTGCCTGCTACTCCGTTAATCGGCTAACACTGACAACACAACCACAGCAGATGGAATACCCACATTTAGATGTATGAGAAAACATTACGCTATGTGGATGGCAGAAGTGAAATCACTCAAAATTGAATGACATACAGTTATATCTACTAGAGGGACAGGCCTAGACAGCAACAGTGTGAAGCTAGGCTGCAATGTTTAATCAGCTAGTACCATTATGTTAATTTAAATGGTTGCCTAATTGTGTTGAATTGCGAGGTGTTGGGGAGTGGTGTGGTGTGTGTGTGTGGTGTGGTTGTGTGGTGTGTGTGTGTGTGTGTGTGTGTGTGTGTGTGTGTGTGTGTGTGTGTGTGTGTGTGTGTGTGGTGTGGTTGTGGGGTGGGTGTGTGTGTGTATGTGTGTGATTAGCCTGATAAGCAGGGAGAGTTCCCTCCTCAGTCGACATCAAAGGTTTGTTGATGTCTTCATCATAGCCTGGCTACCTCCCCCATCTGTGTGCTATCTCCACTAGATGAGGACGTTTATTCGGGCTCTAATCTCAATTCATCTTTCCTCGATTCCTCGCATCCTCTCTCCTCGCATCCTCTCTCCTCGCCTCCTTTTCAAAACCCATTGGAGAAGAAGACCAGAATCTGAATCTCTTCCTCCAATACAGTGAAAAGGAGGCGAGGAGATAGGATGCGAGGAATCATGAAAAGACAGATTGAGGTCTCCATGTCTGATAAGTAGACAGTAGGTATAGTGCTCCACCTAGTGGCCATGATCAGATCTGACTGATTGGCACCCTATTCCTATAGTGCACTATAAAGGGAATTATATTCGAAAGTATTCACCCCCCTTGGCATTTTTCCTATTTTGTTGCCTTACAACCTGGAATTAAAATTGATTTTTTGGGGGATTTGTATCATTTGATTTACACAACATGCCTACCACTTTGAAGATGCAAATTTTTTTTTTATTGTGAAACAAACAAGAAATAAGACAAAAAAAGAAAGAAAACTTTAGCGTGCATAACTATTCACCCCCCCCAAAGTCAATACTTTGTAGAGCCACCTTTTGCAGCAATTACAGCTGCAAGTCTCTTCGGGTATGTCTCTATAAGCTTGGCACATCTAGCCACTGGGATTTTTGCCCATTCTTCAAAACAAAACTGCTCCAGCTCCGTCAAGTTGGATGGGTTCCGCTGGTGTACAGCAATCTTTAAGTCATACCACATATTCTCAATTGGATTGAGGTCTGGGCTTTGACTAGGCCATTCCAAGACATTTAAATGTTTCCCCTTAAACTACTCAAGTGTTGCTTTAGCAGTATGCTTAGGGTCATTATCCTGCTGGAAGGTGAACCTCCGTCCCAGTCTCAAATCTCTGGAAGACTGAAATAGGTTTCCCTCAAGAATTTCCCTGTCTTTAGCCCCATCCATCATTCCTTCAATTCTGACCAGTTTCCCAGTCCCTGCTGATGAAAAACATCCCCACAGCATGATGCTGCCACCACCATGCTTCACTGTGGGGATGGTGTTCTTGTGGTGTTGAGAGGTGTTGGGTTTGCGCCAGACATAGCGTTTTCCTTGATGGCCAAAAAGCTCAATTTTAGTCTCATCTGACCAGAGTACCTTCTTCCATATGTTTGGGGAGTCTCCCACATGCCTTTTGGCGAACACCAAACGTGTTTGCTTATTTTTGTCTTTAAGCAATGGCTTTTTTCTGGCCACTCTTCCGTAAAGCCCAGCTCTGTGGAGTATAAGGCTTAAAGTGGTCTTATGGACAGATCCTCCAATCTCCGCTGTGGAGCTTTGCAGCTCCTTCAGGGTTATCTTTGGTCTCTTTGTTGCCTCTCTGATTAATGCCCTCCTGTTATGATTTAACTGGATAGAACCCAAATGCAGACAAGTACACCAAGCCAGAGAAGTTTTAACAGGTTTATTATAATGTTCAATAGTCCAGGTTTCCAATAAATGGGGAAGAGCAAGTCCAGGTTACAGGGAGGGTACAGATCCAGGTCAGGGCAGGTGTGGTACCGTAATGTCCTAGTGTCCGTGGTGAGTCCAAAGGAGAGGCCCGATAGTGGAGAGCAGGATGGTGGTGGCAGGAGTGAAGCGGAGGCAGGAGTCAGGTTCCAAATATCTGTGGCACAGGAGAAAAAGTAAATAAACAGTCCAAAAAAACACAAGAGCGAAAACAGACAGGTTGAGTCGGCAGCGAGACTAACATGGTTGTCTTGACTATGATCTGACGATGAGTGGAAAGTTTGACCGGGTCTTAAAGGCTGAGGTGATTATGGTGAATGAGCTGCAGCTGGAACCCTGACTCCCGCACACCAGACTTCACTCCTGCAATCAAGGACAGACAGAGGGGAGGGGGAGAGCAGAGAGAGAGCTACCTAGCAGCAGTAGGCCTAACAGTACCCCCCTCTACGGACGCCACCTGGCGGCCGACAGGGTTTATCAGGATGTAACCTATGAAACTCACGAACCAGAGCAGGATCCACAATGAAGCTCCTGGGCACCCAGGAACGTTCCTCAGGACCATAACCCTCCCAATCCACCAGGTACTGGAAACCACGACCCCGGCGGCGAACATCCAGAAGTCGCCGGACAGTGTAGACCGGACCCCCACCCACGATCTTGGGCGGAGGAGGGGGACGAGAGGGCGGGCACAAAGGGCTAACCGACACAGGCTTAATCTGGGAAACATGAAAGGTGGAATGAACCCGTAGGGAGGCAGGAAGCTGTAGCTTAACCGCGCAGGGGTTAACAATAGACAGTATCTTGAACGGTCCTATAAAACGAGGCGCCATCTTCTTCGACTCCACCTTCAATGGAAGGTCCCGTGACTTCAGCCATACCTCTTGACCAGGAGAGTAACCGGGAGCCTGGGACCGGTGACGGTTGGCTTGCCTCTGCATGTACGCCGAAGCTCGGGACAGAGCTACCCTGGCCTTCCTCCAGACCTTGCAGCAGCGGCGCATGTGGGACTGCACCGAGGGTACCGCAAGTTCCCTCTCTTGGGAAGGGTTGTTCCGCCCCCTCCAACCAATGTCGCCACTCCTCGAGAGCCAGCTTAACGGCGAGCAGTTCACGATTTCCAACATCATAATTCCTCTCTGCCTGAGAAAGTTTCCTTGAGAGAAAAGCACAGGGATGCAGTTTGTTATCTTCAGGAGAACGTTGTGACAACACTGCACCTACCCCAGTGTCGGATGCATCCACCTCCACGACAAACTGGCGGTCGGGGTCCGGCTGCATCAGAATGGGAGCCGAGGCGAAGCGATGTTTCAGTTCTTCGAACGCTGATTCGGCCCCTTCATTCCAAGCGAACGGTCGTGAGATGGAGGTGAGAGCGGTGAGTGGCGCCGCAATGCGGCTGTAGTCCTTGATGAACCTCCTATAGAAGTTCGCAAACCCCAGGAATCGTTGAAGTTGTTTGCGGGTAGAGGGAGCTGGCCAGTCCGTGACAGCAGAGATCTTAGCTGGGTCCATCCGCAGCTCCCCCTGAGCTATGATGTAACCCAAAAAAGAGGTCTCAGACACATGAAATTCACATTTCTCCATCTTCACAAACAGTTTGTTCTCCAACAACCTTTGCAACACCTGGCGCACATGCAGTTCATGTTCCTGGGAGGACTCTGAGAAAATCAAGATATCATCCAGATAGACAAAAACAAACCGATTCAACATGTCCCGAAGGACATCATTGACTAGTGCCTGAAAAACAGCAGGGGCATTAGACAACCCAAAAGGCATAACCCGATACTCAAAATGTCCCAAGGGTGTGTTGAAGGCAGTCTTCCATTCATCACCCTTACGAATGCGCACCAGGTGATACGCATTTCGTAGATCCAGTTTCGTAAAGATGGTAGCACCATGAAGGAGGGGAAAAGCAGAATTAATCAAAGGCAGAGAATACTTGTTCTTAATGGTGATGTTGTTAAGTCCACGGTAATCAATACAGGGTCTGAGGGTCTTATCCTTCTTAGCAACAAAAAAGAATCCCGCTCCTACAGGTGACGAGGAAGGACGCATAATACCTGCCGCCAAGGAGTCCCGAATGTAGTTCTCCATAGCCTCCGTCTCCGGCCGGGAGAGATTGTACAGGCGACTGCTGGGGAGCGGGGCTCCTGGCTGGAGGTCAATGGCGCAGTCGTAAGGCCGGTGAGGAGGAAGAGAAGTAGCTCTGTGTTTGCAGAAAACGGATGCCAGGTCATGATACACGTCAGGAACAGCAGAAAGATCCATGGACTCCAGTGGAGGTTGAGGCACAGTACTGGCAGGAGTCTGAGCAGAACACAAACAATTCACATGACAAAATGTGCTCCATGAAACAATGCTACCTGTCACCCAATCAATGTGTGGATTGTGTTTTATGAGCCAGGGGATACCAAGGACCAGGGGAGTCTGTGGGCAGTCGATAATATGGAATTGAATGTTCTCGTGATGATTTCCCGACACTCTAAGACAAACAGGAACAGTCTGATGGGTAATGCGGGTCAACAATTGTCCATTTAGACCCTTAGCCTGCAGCGGACAGTCCATAGGAACAGTCTCCAAATCCATTTGTTGAGCCCACTCTCTATCCAAAAAGCT